>NW_027064981.1:0-23655 GCF_032884065.1 Artemia franciscana
AACTAAAACTTTTGAAATAGAAAAAGAGCCTTTAATCACATTCTTTACCATTTGCAATCATAAAATAGTCTAATATCTTCATTTTTTTCAACATACGTAGCTATTACCCTCGAAAACTAAAACTTTTGAAATAGGAAAAGAGCCTTTAATCACATTCTTTACCATTTGCAATCATAAAATAGTCTAATATCTACATTTTTTCAACATACGTAGCTATTACCCTCGAAAACTAAAACTTTTGACATAGGAAAAGAACCTTTAATCACATTCTTTACCATTTGCAATCATAAAATAGTCTAATATCTTCATTTTTTCAACATACGTAGCTATTACCCTCGAAAACTAAAACTTTTGAAATAGGAAAAGAGCCTTTAATCACATTCTTTACCATTTGCAATCATAAAATAGTCGAATATCTTCATTTTTTCAACATACGTAGCTATTACCCTCGAAAAATAAAACTTTTGAAATAGGAAAAAAGCCTTTAATCACATTCTTTACCATGTGCAATCATAAAATAGTCTAATATCTTCATTTTTTTCACAGACAAAGCTCTTATCCTCGAAAACTAAAACTTTTGAAATAGGAAAAGAGCCTTTAATCACATTCTTTACCATTTGCAATCATAAAATAGTCTAATATCTTCATTTTTTCAACATACGTAGCTATTACCCCTCGAAAACTAAAACTTTTGAAATAGGAAAAGAGCCTTTAATCACATTTTTTAACATTTGCAATCGTAAAATAGTCTAATATCTTAATTTTTTCAACATACGTAGCTATTACCCTCGAAACTAACACTTTTGAAATAGGAAAAGAGCCTTTAATCACATTCTTTACCATGTGCAATCATAAAATAGTCTAATATCTTCATTTTTTCAAAAAACGTAGCTATTACCCTCGAAAACTAAAACTTTTGAAATAGGAAAAGAGCCTTTAATCACATTCTTTACCATTTGCAATCATAAAATAGTCTAATATCTTCATTTTTTCAACATACGTAGTTATTACCCTCGAAAACTAAAACTTTCGAAATAGGAAAAGAGCCTTTAATCACATTCTTTACCATTTGCAATCATAAAATAGTCTAATATCTTCATTTTTTCAACATACGTAGCTATTACCCTCGAAAACTAAAACTTTTGACATAGGAAAAGAGCCTTTAATCACATTCTTTACCATTTGCAATCATAAAATTGTCTAATATCTTCATTTTTTTCAACATACGTAGCTATTACCCTCGATAACTAAAACTTTTGAAATAGGAAAAGAGCCTTTAATCACATTCTTTACCATGTGCAATCATAAAATAGTCTAATATCTTCATTTTTTCAACATACGTAGCTATTACCCTCGAAAACTAAAACTTTTGAAATAGGAAAAGAGCCTTTAATTAAATTCTTTACCATTTGCAATCATAAAATAGTCTAATATCTTCATTTTTTCAACATACGTAGCTATTACCATCGAAAACTAAAACTTTTGAAATAGGAAAAGAGCCTTTAATCACATTCTTTACCACGTGCAATCATAAAATAGTCTAATATCTTCATTTTTCCACAGACCTAGCTATTACCCTCGAAAACTAAAACTTTTGAAATAGGAAAAGAGCCTTTAATCACATTCTTTACCATTTGCAATCATAAAATAGTCTAATATCTTCATTTTTTCAACATACGTAGCTATTACCCTCAAAAACTAAAACTTTTAAAATAGGAAAAGAGCCTTTAATCACATTCCTTACCATTTGCAATCATAAAATTGTCTAATATCTTCATTTTTTCAACATACGTAGCTATTACCCTCGAAAACTAAAACTTTTGAAATATGAAAAGAGCCTTTAATCACATTCTTTACCATTTGCAATCATAAAATAGTCTAATATCTTCATTTTTTCAACATAAGTAGCTATTACCCTTGAAAACTAAAACTTTTGACATAGTAAAAGAGCCTTTAATCACATTCTTTACCATTTGCAATCATAAAATAGTCTAATATCTTCATTTTTTCAACATACGTAGCTCTTACCCCCGAAAACTAAAACTTTTGAAATAGGAAAAGAGCCTTTAATCACATTCTTTACCATTTGCAATCATAAAATAGTCTAATATCTTCATTTTTTCAACATACGTAGATATTACCCTCGAAAACTAAAACTTTTGAAATAGGAAAAGAGCCTTTAATCACATTCTTTACCATGTGCAATCATAAAATTGTCTAATATCTTCATTTTTTCCACAGACAAAGCTAGTACCCCTCGAAAACTAAACCTTTTGACATAGGAAAAGAGCCTTTAATCACATTCTTTACCATGTGCAATCATAAAATAGTCTAATATCTTTATTTTTTCCACAGACAAAGCTATTACCCTCGAAAACTAAAACTTTTGAAATAGGAAATGAGCCTTTAATCACATTCTTTACCATTTGCAATCATAAAATAGTCTAATATCTTCATTTTTTCAACATACGTAGCTATTACCCTCGAAAACTAAAACTTTTGAAATAGGAAAAGAGCCTTTAATCACATTCTTTACCATGTGCAATCATAAAATAGTCTAATATCTTCATTTTTTCAACATACGTACCTTTTACCCTCGAAAACTAAAACTTTTGACATAGGAAAAGAGCCTTTAATCACATTCTTTACCGTGTGCAATCATAAAATAGTCTAATATCTTCATTTTTTTCAACATACGTAGCTCTTACCCCCGAAAACTAAAACTTTTGAAATAGGAAAAGAGCCTTTAATCACTTTCTTTACCATTTGCAATCATAAAATAATCTAATATCTTCATTTTTTCAACATACGTAGCTATTACCCTCGAAAACTAAAACTTTTGAAATAGGAAAAGAGCCTTTAATCACATTCTTTACCATGTGCAATCATAAAATTGTCTAATATCTTCATTTTTTTCCACAGACAAAGCTATTACCCTCGAAAACTAAACCTTTTGACATAGGAAAAGAGCCTTTAATCACATTCTTTACCATGTGCAATCATAAAATAGTCTAATATCTTCATTTTTTTCCACAGACAAAGCTATTAACTCGAAAACTAAAACTTTGAAATAGGAAAAGAGCCTTTAATCACATTCTTTACCATTTGCAATCATAAAATAGTCTACTATCTTCATTTTTTCAACATACGTAGCTATTACCCTCGAAAACTAAAACTTTTGAAATAGGAAAAGAGCCTTTAATCACATTCTTTACCATGTGCAATCATAAAATAGTCTAATATCTTCATTTTTTCAACATACGTAGCTATTACCCTCGAAAACTAAAACTTTTGAAATAGGAAAAGAGCCTTTAATCACATTCTTTACCATTTGCAATCATAAAATAGTCTAATATCTTCATTTTTTTCCACAGACAAAGCTATTACCCTCGAAAACTAAAACTTTTGAAATAGGAAAAGAGCCTTTAATCACATTCTTTACCATTTGCAATCATAAAATAGTCTAATATCTTCATTTTTTTCAACATACGTAGCTATTACCCTCGAAAACTAAAACTTTTGAAATAGGAAAAGAGCCTTTAATCACATCTTTACCATTTGCAATCATAAAATAGTCTAATATCTTCATTTTTCAACATACGTAGCTATTACCCTCGAAAACTAAAACTTTTAAAATAGGAAAAGAGCCTTTAATCACATTCTTTACCATTTGCAATCATAAAATAGTCTAATATCTTCATTTTTACAACATACGTAGCTATTACCCTCGAAAACTAAAACTTTTAAAATAGGAAAAGAGCCTTTAATCACATTCTTTACCATTTGCAATCATAAAATTGTCTAATATCTTCATTTTTTCAACATACGTAGCTATTACCCTTGAAAACTAAAACTTTTGAAATAGGAAAAGAGCCTTTAATCACATTCTTTACCATTTACAATCATAAAATAGTCTAATATCTTCATTTTTTCAACATACGCAGCTATTACCCTCGAAAACTAAAATTTTTGACATGGGAAAAGAGCCTTTAATCACATTCTTTACCATGTGCAATCAAAAATAGTCTAATATCTTCATTTTTTCAACATACGTAGCTATTACCCTCGAAAATTAAAACTTTTGAAATAGGAAAAGAGCCTTTAATCACATTCTTTACCATTTGCAATCATAAAATAGTCTAATATCTTCATTTTTTCAACATACGTTTTTATTACCCTCGAAAACTAAAACTTTTGAAATAGGAAAAGAGCCTTTAATCACATTTTTTACCAGGTGCAATCATAAAATAGTCTAATATCTTCATTTTTTCAACATACGTAGCTATTACCCTCGAAAACTAAAACTTTTGAAATAGGTAAAGAGCCTTTAATCACATTCTTTACCATGTGCAATCATAAAATTGTCTAATATCTTCATTTTTTTCCACAGACAAAGCTCTTACCCTCGAAAACTAAAACTTTTGAAATAGGAAAAGAGCCTTTAATCACATTCTTTACCATTTACAATCATAAAATAGTCTAATATCTTCAGTTTTTCAACATACGTAGCTATTACCCTCGAAAACTAAAACTTTTGACATAGGAAAAGAGCCTTTAATCACATTCTTTACCATTTGCAATCATAAAATAGTCTAGTATCTTCATTTTTTCAACATACGTAGCTATTACCCTCGAAAACTAAAACTTTTGAAATAGGAAAAGAGCCTTTAATCACATTCTTTACAATGTGCTATCATAAAATAGTCTAATATCTTCATTATTTCAACATACGTAGCTATTACCCTCGAAAACTAAAACTTTTGAAATAGGAAAAGAGCCTTTAATTACATTCTTTACCATTTGCAATCATAAAATAGTCTAATATCTTCTTTTTTTCAACATACGTAGCTATTACCCTCGAAAACTAAAACTTTTGAAATAGGAAAAGAGCCTTTAATCACATTCTTTACCATGTGCAATCATAAAATAGTCTAATATCTTCATTTTTTCAACATACGAAGCTATTACCCTCGAAAACTAAAACTTTTGAAATAGGAAAAGAGCCTTTAATCACATTCTTTACCATGTGCAATCATAAAATAGTCTAATATCTTCATTTTTTCAACATACGTAGCTATTACCCTCGAAAACTAAAACTTTTGACATAGGAAAAGAGCCTTTAATCACATTCTTTACCATTTGCAATCATAAAATTGTCTAATATCTTCATTTTTTCAACATACGTAGCTATTACCCTCGATAACTAAAACTTTTTGAAATAGGAAAAGAGCCTTTAATCACATTCTTTACCATGTGCAATCATAAAATAGTCTAATATCTTCATTTTTTCAACAGATATAGCTATTACCCTCGAAAACTAAAACTTTTGAAATAGGAAAAGAGCCTTTAATCACATTCTTTACCATTTACAATCATAAAATAGTCTAATATCTTCATTTTTTCAACATACGTAGCTATTACCCTCGAAAACTAAAACCTTTGAAATAGGAAAAGAGCCTTTAATCACATTCTTTACCACGTGCAATCATAAAATAGTCTAATATCTTCATTTTTCCACAGACCTAGCTATTACCCTCGAAAACTAAAACTTTTGAAATAGGAAAAGAGCCTTTAATCACATTCTTTACCATTTGCAATCATAAAATAGTCTAATATCTTCATTTTTTCAACATACGTAGCTATTACCCTCAAAAACTAAAACTTTTAAAATAGGAAAAGAGCCTTTAATCACATTCTTTACCATTTGCAATCATAAAATTGTCTAATATCTTCATTTTTTTCAACATACGTAGCTATTACCCTCGAAAACTAAAACTTTTGAAATATGAAAAGAGCCTTTAATCACATTCTTTACCATTTGCAATCATAAAATAGTCTAATATCTTCATTTTTTCAACATACGTAGCTATTACCCTTGAAAACTAAAACTTTTGACATAGGAAAAGAGCCTTTAATCACATTCTTTACCATTTGCAATCATAAAATAGTCTAATATCTTCATTTTTTCTACATACGTAGCTCTTACCCCCGAAAACTAAAACTTTTGAAATAGGAAAAGAGCCTTTAATCACATTCTTTACCATTTGCAATCATAAAATAGTCTAATATCTTCATTTTTTCAACATACGTAGCTATTACCCTCGAAAACTAAACTTTTGAAATAGGAAAAGAGCCTTTAATCACATTCTTTACCATGTGCAATCATAAAATTGTCTAATATCTTCATTTTTTCCACAGACAAAGCTATTACACTCGAAAACTAAACCTTTTGACATAGGAAAAGAGCCTTTAATCACATTCTTTACCATGTGCAATCATAAAATAGTCTAATATCTTCATTTTTTCCACAGACAAAGCTATTACCCTCGAAAACTAAAACTTTTGAAATAGGAAAAGAGCCTTTAATAACATTCTTTACCATTTGCAATCATAAAATAGTCTAATATCTTCATTTTTTCAACATACGTAGCTATTACCCTCGAAAACTAAAACTTTTGAAATAGGAAAAGAGCCTTTAATCACATTCTTTACCATGTGCAATCATAAAATAGTCTAATACCTTCATTTTTTCAACATACGTACATTTTACCCTCGAAAACTAAAACTTTTGACATAGGAAAAGAGCCTTTAATCACATTCTTTACCGTGTGCAATCATAAAATAGTCTAATTTCTTCATTTTTTCAACATACGTAGCTCTTACCCCCGAAAACTAAAACTTTTGAAATAGGAAAAGAGCCTTTAATCACATTCTTTACCATTTGCAATCATAAAATAATTTAATATCTTCATTTTTTCAACATACGTAGCTATTACCCTCGAAAACTAAAACTTTTGAAATAGGAAAAGAGCCTTTAATCACATTCTTTACCATGTGCAATCATAAAATTGTCTAATATCTTCATTTTTTCAACAGACAAAGCTATTACCCTCGAAAACTAAACCTTTTGACATAGGAAAAGAGCCTTTAATCACATTCTTTACCATGTGCAATCATAAAATAGTCTAATATCTTCATTTTTTTTCCACAGACAAAGCTATTACCCTCGAAAACTAAACTTTTGAAATAGGAAAAGAGCCTTTAATCACATTCTTTACCATTTACAATCATAAAATAGTCTAATATCTTCATTTTTTCAACATACGTAGCTATTACCCTCGAAAACTAAAACTTTTGAAATAGGAAAAGAGCCTTTAATCACATTCTTTACCACGTGCAATCATAAAATAGTCTAATATCTTCATTTTTCCACAGACCTAGCTATTACCCTCGAAAACTAAAACTTTTGAAATAGGAAAAGAGCCTTTAATCACATTCTTTACCATTTGCAATCATAAAATAGTCTAATATCTTCATTTTTTCAACATACGTAGCTATTACCCTCAAAAACTAAAACTTTTAAAATAGGAAAAGAGCCTTTAATCACATTCTTTACCATTTGCAATCATAAAATTGTGTAATATCTTCATTTTTTTCAACATACGTAGCTATTACCCTCGAAAACTAAAACTTTTGAAATATGAAAAGAGCCTTTAATCACATTCTTTACCATTTGCAATCATAAAATAGTCTAATATCTTAATTTTTTCAACATACGTAGCTATTACCCTTGAAAACTAAAACTTTTGACATAGGAAAAGAGCCTTTAATCACATTCTTTACCATGTGCAATAATAAAATAGTCTAATATCTTCATTTTTTCAACATACGTAGCTCTTACCCCCGAAAACTAAAACTTTTGAAATAGGAAAAGAGCCTTTAATCACATTCTTTACCATTTGCAATCATAAAATAATCTAATATCTTCATTTTTTCAACATACGTAGCTATTACCCTCGAAAACTAAAACTTTTGAAATAGGAAAAGAGCCTTTAATCACATTCTTTACCATGTGCAATCATAAAATTGTCTAATATCTTCATTTTTTCCACAGACAAAGCTATTACCCTCGAAAACTAAAACTTTTGAAATAGGAAAAGAGCCTTTAATCACATTCTTTACCATTTGCAATCATAAAATAGTCTACTATCTTCATTTTTTCAACATACGTAGCTATTACCCTCGAAAACTAAAACTTTTGAAATAGGAAAAGAGCCTTTAATCACATTCTTTACCATGTGCAATCATAAAATAGTCTAATATCTTCATTTTTTCAACATACGTAGCTATTACCCTCGAAAACTAAAACTTTTGAAATAGGAAAAGAGCCTTTAATCACATTCTTTACCATTTGCAATCATAAAATAGTCTAATATCTTCATTTTTTCCACAGACAAAGCTATTACCCTCGAAAACTAAAACTTTTGAAATAGGAAAAGAGCCTTTAATCACATTCTTTACCATGTGCAATCAAAAATAGTCTAATATCTTCATTTTTTCAACATACGTAGCTATTACCCTCGAAAAATAAAACTTTTGAAATAGGAAAAGAGCCTTTAATCACATTCTTTACCATTTGCAATCATAAAATAGTCTAATATCTTCATTTTTTCAACGTACGTTTTTATTACCCTCGAAAACTAAAACTTTTGAAATAGGAAAAGAGCCTTTAATCACATTTTTTACCAGGTGCAATCATAAAATAGTCTAATATCTTCATTTTTTTCAACATACGTAGCTATTACCCTCGAAAACTAAAACTTTTGAAATAGGAAAAGAGCCTTTAATCACATTCTTTACCATGTGCAATCATAAAATTGTCTAATATCTTCATTTTTTCCACAGACAAAGCTCTTACCCTCGAAAACTAAAACTTTTGAAATAGGAAAAGAGCCTTTAAATCACATTCTTTACCATTTACAATCATAAAATAGTCTAATAGATTCAGTTTTTCAACATACGTAGCTATTACCCTCGAAAACTAAAACTTTTGACATAGGAAAAGAGCCTTTAATCACATTCTTTACCATTTGCAATCATAAAATAGTCTAATATCTTTATTTTTTCAACATACGTAGCTATTACCCTCGAAAACTAAAACTTTTGAAATAGGAAAAGAGCTTTTAATCACATTCTTTACAATGTGCTATCATAAAATAGTCTAATATCTTCATTTTTTCAACATACGTAGCTATTACCCTCGAAAACTAAAACTTTTGAAATAGGAAAAGAGCCTTTAATTACATTCTTTACCATTTGCAATCATAAAATAGTCTAATATCTTCATTTTTTCAACATACTTAGCTATTACCCCACGAAAACTAAAACTCTTGAAATAGGAAAAGAGCCTTTAATCACATTCTTTACCATGTGCAATCATAAAATTGTCTAATATCTTCATATTTTCCACAGACAAAGCTATTACCCTCGAAAACTAAAACTTTTGAAATAGGAAAAGAGCCTTTAATCACATTCTTTACCATTTGCAATCATAAAATAGTCTAATATCTTCATTTTTTCAACATACGTAGCTATTACCCTCGAAAACTAAAACTTTTGAAATAGGAAAAGAGCCTTTAATCACATTCTTTACCATTTGCAATCATAAAATAGTCTAATATCTTCATTTTTTCAACATACGTAGCTATTACCCTCGAAAACTAAAACTTTTGAAATAGGAAAAGAGCCTTTAATCACATTCTTTACCATGTGCAATCATAAAATAGTCTAATTTCTTCATTTTTTCAACATACGTACCTTTTACCCTCGAAAACTAAAACTTTTGACGTAGGAAAAGAGCCTTTAATCACATTCTTTACCGTGTGCAATCATAAAATAGTCTAATATCTTCATTTTTTCCACAGACAAAGCTATTACCCTTGAAAACTAAAACTTTTGAAATAGGAAAAGAGCCTTTAATCACATTCTTTACCATTTGCAATCATAAAATAGTCTAATATCTTCATTTTTTCAACATACGTAGCTATTACCCTCGAAAACTAAAACTTTTAAAATAGGAAAAGAGCCTTTAATCACATTCTTTACCATTTGCAATCATAAAATTGTCTAATATCTTCATTTTTTCAACATACGTAGCTATTACCCTCGAAAACTAAAACTTTTGAAATATGAAAAGAGCCTTTAATCACATTCTTTACCATTTGCAATCATAAAATAGTCTAATATCTTCATTTTTTCAACATACATAGCTATTACCCTCGAAAACTAAAACTTTTGACATAGGAAAAGAGCCTTTAATCACATTCTTTACCATTTGCAATCATAAAATAGTCTAATATCTTCATTTTTTCAACATACGTAGCTCTTACCCCCGAAAACTAAAAGTTTTGAAATAGGAAAAGAGCCTTTAATCACATTCTTTACCATTTGCAATCATAAAATAGTCTAATATCTTCATTGTTTCAACATAAGTAGCTATTACCCTCGAAAACTAAAACTTTTGAAATAGGAAAAGAGCCTTTAATCACATTCTTTACCATGTGCAATCATAAAATTGTCTAATATCTTCATCTTTTCCACAGACAAAGCTATTACCCTCGAAAAATAAAACTTTTGAAATAGGAAAAGAGCCTTTAATCACATTCTTTACCATGTGCAATCATGAAATAGTCTAATATCTTCATTTTTTCAACATACGTAGCTATTACCCTCGAAAACTAAAACTTTTGAAATAGCAAAAGAGCCTTTAATCACATTCTTTACCATTTGCAATCATAAAATAGTCTAATATCTTCATTTTTTCAACATACGTAGCTATTACCCTCGAAAACTAAAACTTTTGAAAGAGGAAAAGAGCCTTTAATCACATTCTTTACCATTTGCAATCATAAAATAGTCTAATATCTTAATTTTTTCCACAGACAAAGCTATTACCCTCGAAAACTAAAATTTTTGAAATAGGAAAAGAGCCTTTAATCACATTCTTTACCATGTGCAATCATAAAATAGTCTAATATCTTCATTTTTTCCACAGACAAAGCTATTACCCTCGAAAACTAGAACTTTCGAAATAGGAAAAGAGCCTTTCATCACATTATTTACCATTTGCAATCATAAAATAGTCTAATATCTTCATTTTTTCAACATACGTAGCTATTACCCTCGAAAACTAAAACTTTTGAAATAGGAAAAGAGCCTTTAATCACATTCTTTACCATTTGTAATCATAAAATAGTCTAATATCTTCATTTTTTCAACATACGTAGCTATTACCCCCGAAAACTAAAACTTTTGAAATAGGAAAAGAGCCTTTAATCAGATTCTTTACCATGTGCAATCATAAAATTGTCTAATATCTTCATTTTTTCAACATACGTAGCTATTACCCTCGAAAACTAAAACTTTTGAAATAGGAAAAGAGCCTTTAATCACATTCTTTACCATGTGCAATCATAAAATTGTCTAATATCTTCATTTTTTCAACATACGTAGCTATTACCCTCGAAAACTAAAACTTTTGAAATAGGAAAAGAACCTTTAATCACATTCTTTACCATAAGCAATCATAAAATAGTCTAATATCTTCATTTTTTCCACAGACATAACTATTACCCTCGAAAACTAAAACTTTTGAAATAGGAAAAGAGCCTTTAATCACATTCTTTACCATATGCAATCATAAAATAGTCTAATATCTTCATTTTTTCCACAGACATAGCTATTACCCTCGAAAACTATAACTTTTGAAATAGGAAAAGAGCCTTTAATCACATTCTTTACCATGTGCAATCATAAAATAGTCTAATATCTTCATTTTTTTTCCACAGACAAAGCTATTACCCCTCGAAAACTAAAACTTTTGAAATAGGAAAAGAGCCTTTAATCACATTCTTTACCATGTACAATCATAAAATAGTCTAATATCTTCATTTTTTTAACATACGTAGCTATTGGAAAAGAGCCTTTAATCACATTCTTTACCATTTGCAATCATAAAATAGTCTAATATCTTCATTTTTTCAACATACGTAGCTATTACCCTCGAAAACTAAAACTTTTGAAATAGGAAAAGAGCCTTTAATCGCATTCTTTACCATTTGCAATCATAAAATAGTCTAATATCTTCATTTTTTCAACATACGTAGCTATTACCCTCGAAAACTAAAACTTTTGACATAGGAAAAGAGCCTTTAATCACATTCTTTACCATTTGCAATCATAAAATAGTCTAATATCTTCATTTTTTCAACATACGCAGCTATTACCCTCGAAAACTAAAACTTTTGAAATAGGAAAAGAGCCTTTAATCGCATTCTTTACCATTTGCAATCATAAAATAGTCTAATATCTTCATTTTTTCAACATACGTAGCTATTACCCTCGAAAACTAAAACTTTTGACATAGGAAAAGAGCCTTTAATCACATTCTTTACCATGTGCAATCATAAAATAGTCTAATATCTTCATTTTTTCAACAGACATAGCTATTACCCTCGAAAACTAAAACTTTTGAAATAGGAAAAGAGCCTTTAATCACATTCTTTACCATTTGCAATCATAAAATAGTCTAATATCTTCATTTTTTCAACATACGTAGCTATTACCCTCGAAAACTAAAACTTTTGAAATAGGAAAAGAGCCTTTAATCACATTCTTTACCATGTGCAATCATAAAATAGTCTAATTTCTTCATTTTTTCAACATACGTACCTTTTACCCTCGAAAACTAAACTTTTGACGTAGGAAAAGAGCCTTTAATCACATTCTTTACCGTGTGCAATCATAAAATAGTCTAATATCTTCATTTTTTCAACAGACAAAGCTATTACCCTTGAAAACTAAAACTTTTGAAATAGGAAAAGAGCCTTTAATCACATTCTTTACCATTTGCAATCATAAAATAGTCTAATATCTTCATTTTTTCAACATACGTAGCTATTACCCTCGAAAACTAAAACTTTTAAAATAGGAAAAGAGCCTTTAATCACATTCTTTACCATTTGCAATCATAAAATTGTCTAATATCTTCATTTTTTCAACATACGTAGCTATTACCCTCGAAAACTAAAACTTTTGAAATATGAAAAGAGCCTTTAATCACATTCTTTACCATTTGCAATCATAAAATAGTCTAATATCTTCATTTTTTCAACATACATAGCTATTACCCTCGAAAACTAAAACTTTTGACATAGGAAAAGAGCCTTTAATCACATTCTTTACCATTTTAATCATAAAATAGTCTAATATCTTCATTTTTTCAACATACGTAGCTCTTACCCCCCGAAAACTAAAAGTTTTGAAATAGGAAAAGAGCCTTTAATCACATTCTTTACCATTTGCAATCATAAAATAGTCTAATATCTTCATTTTTTCAACATAAGTAGCTATTACTCTCGAAAACTAAAACTTTTGAAATAGGAAAAGAGCCTTTATTCACATTCTTTACCATGTGCAATCATAAAATTGTCTAATATCTTCATCTTTTCCACAGACAAAGCTATCATAAAATTGTCTAATATCTTCATTTTTTCAACACACGTAGCTATTACCCTCGAAAACTAAAACTTTTGAAATAGGAAAAGAGCCTTTAATCACATTCTTTACCATGTGCAATCATAAAATTGTCTAATATCTTCATTTTTTTCCACAGACAAAGCTATTACCCTCGAAAACTAAAACTTTTGAAATAGAAAAAGAGCCTTTAATCACATTCTTTACCATTTGCAATCATAAAATAGTCTAATATCTTCATTTTTTCAACATTCGTAGCTATTACCCACGAAAACTAAAACTTTTGAAATAGGAAAAGAGCCTTTAATCACATTCTTTACCATTTGCAATCATAAAATAGTCTAATATCTACATTTTTTCAACATACGTAGCTATTACCCTCGAAAACTAAAACTTTTGACATAGGAAAAGAGCCTTTAATCACATTCTTTACCATTTGCAATCATAAATAGTCTAATATCTTCATTTTTTCAACATACGTAGCTATTACCCTCGAAAACTAAAACTTTTGAAATAGGAAAAGAGCCTTTAATCACATTCTTTACCATTTGTAATCATAAAATAGTCGAATATCTTCATTTTTTCAACATACGTAGCTATTACCCTCGAAAACTAAAACTGTTGAAATAGGAAAAGAGCCTTTAATCACAAATTTTACCAAGTGCAATCATAAAATAGTCTAATATGTTCATTTTTTCCACAGACAAAGCTCTTACCCTCGAAAACTAAAACTTTTGAAATAGGAAAAGAGCCTTTAATCATATTTTTTACCATTTGCAATCATAAAATAGTCTAATATCTTCATTTTTTCAACATACGTAGCTATTACCCTCGAAAACTAAAACTTTTGAAATAGGAAAAGAGCCTTTAATCACATTTTTTAACATTTGCAATCGTAAAATAGTCTAATATCTTAATTTTTTCAACATACGTAGCTATTACCCTAGAAAACTAAAACTTTTGAAATAGGAAAAGAGCCTTTAATCACATTCTTTACCATGTGCAATCATAAAATAGTCTAATATCTTCATTTTTTCAACATACGTAGCTATTACCCACGAAAACTAAAACTTTCGAAATAGGAAAAGAGCCTTTAATCACATTCTTTACCATTTGCAATCATAAAATAGTCTAATATCTTCATTTTTTCAACATACGTAGTTATAACCCTCGAAAACTAAAACTTTTGAAATAGGAAAAGAGCCTTTAATCACATTCTTTACCATTTGCAATCATAAAATAGTCTAATATCTTCATTTTTTCAACATACGTAGCTATTACCCTCAAAACCTAAAACTTTTGACATAGGAAAAGAGCCTTTAATCACATTCTTAACCATTTGCAATCATAAAATTGTCTAATATCTTCATTTTTTCAACATACGTAGCTATTACCCTCGAAAACTAAAACTTTTTGAAATAGGAAAAGAGCCTTTAATCACATTCTTTACCATGTGCAATCATAAAATAGTCTAATATCTTCATTTTTTCAACAGATATAGCTATTACCCTCGAAAACTAAAACTTTGAAATAGGAAAAGAGCCTTTAATCACATTCTTTACCATTTGCAATCATAAAATAGTCTAATATCTTCATTTTTTCAACATACGTAGCTATTACCCTCGAAAACTAAAACTTTTGAAATAGGAAAAGAGCCTTTAATCACATTCTTTACCATGTGCAATCATAAAATAGTCTAATATCTTCATTTTTTCAACAGACATAGCTATTACCCTCGAAAACTAAAACTTTTGAAATAGGAAAAGAGCCTTTAATCACATTCTTTACCATTTACAATCATAAAATTGTCTAATAACTTCATTTTTTCAACATACGTAGCTATTACCCTCGAAAACTAAAACTTTTGAAATAGGAAAAGAGCCTTTAATCACATTCTTTACCACGTGCAATCATAAAATAGTCTAATATCTTCATTTTTCCAGAGACCTAGCTATTACCCTCGAAAACTAAAACTTTTGAAATAGGAAAAGAGCCTTTAATCACATTCTTTACCATTTGCAATCATAAAATAGTCTAATATCTTCATTTTTTCAACATACGTAGCTATTACCCTCGAAAACTAAAACTTTTGAAATAGGAAAAGAGCCTTTAATCACATTCTTTACCATTTACAATCATAAAATAGTCTAATATCTTCATTTTTTCAACATACGTAGTTATTACCCTCAAAAGCTAAAACTTTTGAAATAGGAAAAGAGCCTTTAATCACATTCTTTACCATTTGCAATCATAAAATAGTCTAATATCTTCATTTTTTCAACATACGTAGCTATTACCCTCGAAAACTAAAACTTTTGACATAGGAAAAGAGCCTTTAATCACATTCTTTACCATTTGCAATCATAAAATTGTCTAATATCTTCATTTTTTCAACATACGTAGCTATTACCCTCGAAAACTAAAACTTTTTGAAATAGGAAAAGAGCCTTTAATCACATTCTTTACCATGTGCAATCATAAAATAGTTTAATATCTTCATTTTTCCACAGACCTAGCTATTACCCTCGAAAACTAAAACTTTTGAAATAGGAAAAGAGCCTTTAATCACATTCTTTACCATTTGCAATCATAAAATAGTCTAATATCTTAATTTTTTCAACATACGTAGCTATTACCCTCGAAAACTAAAACTTTTGAAATAGGAAAAGAGCCTTTAATCACATTCTTTACCATGTGCAATCATAAAAAGTCTAATATCTTCATTTTTCCACAGACCTAGCTATTACCCTCGAAAACTAAAACTTTTGAATTAGGAAAAGAGCCTTTAATCACATTCTTTACCATTTGCAATCATAAAATAGTCTAATATCTTCATTTTTTCAACATACGTAGCTATTACCCTCGAAAACTAAAACTTTTGAAATAGGAAAAGAGCCTTTAATCACATTCTTTACCATTTGCAATCATAAAATAGTCTAATATCTTCATTTTTTCAACATACGTAGTTATTACCCTCGAAAACTAAAACTTTTGAAATAGGAAACGAGCCTTTAATCACATTCTTTACCATTTGCAATCATAAAATAGTCTAATATCTTCATTTTTTCAACATACGTAGCTATTACCCTCGAAAACTAAAACTTTTGACATAGGAAAAGAGCCTTTAATCACATTCTTTACCATTTGCAATCATAAAATTGTCTAATATCTTCATTTTTTCAACATACGTAGCTATTACCCTCGAAAACTAAAACTTTTGAAATAGGAAAAGAGCCTTTAATCACATTCTTTACCATATGCAATCATAAAATAGTCTAATATCTTCATTTTTTCAACAGACATAGCTATTACCCTCGAAAACTAAAACTTTTGAAATAGGAAAAGAGCCTTTAATCACATTCTTTACCATTTGCAATCATAAAATAGTCTAATATCTTCATTTTTTCAACATACGTAGCTATTACCCTCGAAAACTAAAACTTTTGAAATAGGAAAAGAGCCTTTAATCAAATTCTTTACCATGTGCAATCATAAAATAGTCTAATATCTTCATTTTTTCAACAGACATAGCTATTACCCTCGAAAACTAAAACTTTTGAAATAGGAAAAGAGCCTTTAAGCACATTCTTTACCATTTGCAATCATAAAATAGTCTAATATCTTCATTTTTTCAACATACGTAGCTATTACCCTCGAAAACTAAAACTTTTGAAATAGGAAAAGAGCCTTTAATCACATTCTTTACCATGTGCAATCATAAAATAGTCTAATATCTTCATTTTTCCACAGACCTAGCTATTACCCTCGAAAACTAAAACTTTTGAAATAGGAAAAGAGCCTTTTATCACATTCTTTACCATTTGCAATCATAAAATAGTCTAATATCTTCATTTTTTCAACATACGTAGCTATTACCCTCGAAAACTAAAACTTTTGAAATAGGAAAAGAGCCTTTAATCACATTCTTTACCATTTGCAATCATAAAATAGTCTAATACCTTCAATTTTTCAACATACGTAGCTATTACCCTCGAAAACTAAAACTTTTGAAATAGGAAAAGAGCCTTTAATCACATTCTTTACCATTTGCAATCATAAAATAGTCTAATATCTTCATTTTTTCAACATACGTAGCTATTACCCTCGAAAACTAAAACTTTTGACATAGGAAAAGAGCCTTTAATCACATTCTTTACCATTTGCAATCATAAAATAGTCTAATATCTTCATTTTTTCAACATACGTAGCTATTACCCTCGAAACCTAAAACTTTTGAAATAGGAAAAGAGCCTTTAATCACATTCTTTACCAAGTGCAATCATAAAATTGTGTAATATCTTCATTTTTTCCACAGACAAAGCTATTACCCTCGAAAACTAAAACTTTTGACATAGGAAAAGAGCCTTTAATCACATTCTTTACCATTTGCAATCATAAAATAGTCTAATATCTTCATTTTTTCAACATACGTAGCTATTACCCTCGAAAACTAAAACTTTTGAAATAGGAAAAGAGCCTTTAATCACATTCTTTACCATGTGCAATCATAAAATAGTCTAATATCTTCATTTTTCCACAGACCTAGCTAATACCCTCGAAAACTAAAACTTTTGAAATAGGAAAAGAGCCTTTAATCACATTCTTTACCATTTGCAATCATAAAATAGTCTAATATCTTCATTTTTTCAACATACGTAGCTATTACCCTCCAAAACTAAAACTTTTAAAATAGGAAAGAGCCTTTAATCACATTCTTTACCATTTGCAATCATAAAATAGTCTAATATCTTCATTTTTTCAACATACGTAGCTCTTACCCCCGAAAACTAAAACTTTTGAAATAGGAAAAGAGCCTTTAATCACATTCTTTACCATGTGCAATCATAAAATAGTCTAATATCTTCATTTTTCCACAGACCTAGCTATTACCCTCGAAAACTAAAACTTTTGAAATAGGAAAAGAGCCTTTTATCACATTCTTTACCATTTGCAATCATAAAATAGTCTAATATCTTCATTTTTTCAACATACGTAGCTATTACCCTCGAAAACTAAAACTTTTGAAATAGGAAAAGAGCCTTTAATCACATTCTTTACCATTTGCAATCATAAAATAGTCTAATACCTTCAATTTTTCAACATACGTAGCTATTACCCTCGAAAACTAAAACTTTTGAAATAGAAAAAGAGCCTTTAATCACATTCTTTACCATTTGCAATCATAAAATAGTCTAATATCTTCATTTTTTCAACATACGTAGCTATTACCCTCGAAACTAAAACTTTTGACATAGGAAAAGAGCCTTTAATCACATTCTTTACCATTTGCAATCATAAAATAGTCTAATATCTTCATTTTTCCACAGACCTAGCAATTACCCTCGAAAACTAAAACTTTTGAAATAGTAAAAGAGCCTTTAATCACATTCTTTACCATTTGCAATCATAAAATAGTCTAATATCTTCATTTTTTCAACATACGTAGCTATTACCCTCAAAAACTAAAACTTTTGACATAGGAAAAGAGCCTTTAATCACATTCTTTACCATTTGCAATCATAAAATTGTCTAATATCTTCATTTTTTCAACATACGTAGCTATTACCCTCGAAAACTAAAACTTTTTGAAATAGGAAATGAGCCTTTAATCACAATCTTTACCATGTGCAATCATAAAATAGTCTAATATCTTCATTTTTTCAACAGATATAGCTATTACCCTCGAAAACTAAACTTTTGAAATAGGAAAAGAGCCTTTAATCACATTCTTTACCATTTGCAATCATAAAATAGTCTAATATCTTCATTTTTTCAACATACGTAGCTATTACCCTCGAAAACTAAAACTTTTGAAATAGGAAAAGAGCCTTTAATCACATTCTTTACCATGTGCAATCATAAAATAGTCTAATATCTTCATTTTTTCAACAGACATAGCTATTACCCTCGAAAACTAAAACTTTTGAAATAGGAAAAGAGCCTTTAATCACATTCTTTACCATTTACAATCATAAAATTGTCTAATAACTTCATTTTTTCAACATACGTAGCTATTACCCTCGAAAACTAAAACTTTTGAAATAGGAAAAGAGCCTTTAATCACATTCTTTACCATTTGCAATCATAAAATAGTCTAATATCTTCATTTTTCCACAAACCTAGCTATTACCCTCGAAAACTAAAACTTTTGAAATAGGAAAAGAGCCTTTAATCACATTCTTTACCATTTGCAATCATAAAATAGTCTAATATCTTCATTTTTTCAACATACGTAGCTATTACCCTCGAAAACTAAAACTTTTGAAATAGGAAAAGAGCCTTTAATCACATTCTTTACCATTTACAATCATAAAATAGTCTAATATCTTCATTTTTTCAACATACGTAGTTATTACCCTCAAAAGCTAAAACTTTTGAAATAGGAAAAGAGCCTTTAATCACATTCTTTACCATTTGCAATCATAAAATAGTCTAATATCTTCATTTTTTCAACATACGTAGCTATTACCCTCGAAAACTAAAACTTTTGACATAGGAAAAGAGCCTTTAATCACATTCTTTACCATTTGCAATCATAAAATTGTCTAATATCTTCATTTTTTCAACATACGTAGCTATTACCCTCGAAAACTAAAACTTTTTGAATAGGAAAAGAGCCTTTAATCACATTCTTTACCATATGCAATCATAAAATAGTTTAATATCTTCATTTTTCCACAGACCTAGCTATTACCCTCGAAAACTAAAACTTTTGAAATAGGAAAAGAGCCTTTAATCACATTCTTTACCATTTGCAATCATAAAATAGTCTAATATCTTAATTTTTTCAACATACGTAACTATTACCCTCGAAAACTAAAACTTTTGAAATAGGAAAAGAGCCTTTAATCACATTCTTTACCATGTGCAATCATAAAATAGTCTAATATCTTCATTTTTCCACAGACCTAGCTATTACCCTCGAAAACTAAAACTTTTGAAATAGGAAAAGAGCCTTTAATCACATTCTTTACCATTTGCAATCATAAAATAGTCTAATATCTTCATTTTTTCAACATACGTAGCTATTACCCTCGAAAACTAAAACTTTTGAAATAGGAAAAGAGCCTTTAATCACATTCTTTACCATTTGCAATCATAAAATAGTCTAATATCTTCATTTTTTCAACATACGTAGTTATTACCCTCGAAAACTAAAACTTTTGAAATAGGAAAAGAGCCTTTAATCACATTCTTTACCATTTGCAATCATAAAATAGTCTAATATCTTCATTTTTTCAACATACGTAGCTATTACCCTCGAAAACTAAAACTTTTGACATAGGAAAAGAGCCTTTAATCACATTCTTTACCATTTGCAATCATAAAATTGTCTAATATCTTCATTTTTTCAACATACGTAGCTATTACCCTCGAAAACTAAAACTTTTTGAAATAGGAAAAGAGCCTTTAATCACATTCTTTACCATATGCAATCATAAAATAGTCTAATATCTTCATTTTTTCAACAGACATAGCTATTACCCTCGAAAACTAAAACTTTTGAAATAGGAAAAGAGCCTTTAATCACATTCTTTACCATTTGCAATCATAAAATAGTCTAATATCTTCATTTTTTCAACATACGTAGCTATTACCCTCGAAAACTAAAACTTTTGAAATAGGAAAAGAGCCTTTAATCAAATTCTTTACCATGTGCAATCATAAAATAGTCTAATATCTTCATTTTTTCAACAGACATAGCTATTACCCTCGAAAACTAAAACTTTTGAAATAGGAAAAGAGCCTTTAATCACATTCTTTACCATTTGCAATCATAAAATAGTCTAATATCTTCATTTTTTCAACATACGTAGCTATTACCCTCGAAAACTAAAACTTTTGAAATAGGAAAAGAGCCTTTAATCACATTCTTTACCATGTGCAATCATAAAATAGTCTAATATCTTCATTTTTCCACAGACCTAGCTATTACCCTCGAAAACTAAAACTTTTGAAATAGGAAAAGAGCCTTTTATCACATTCTTTACCATTTGCAATCATAAAATAGTCTAATATCTTCATTTTTTCAACATACGTAGCTATTACCCTCGAAAACTAAAACTTTTGAAATAGGAAAAGAGCCTTTAATCACATTCTTTACCATTTGCAATCATAAAATAGTCTAATACCTTCAATTTTTCAACATACGTAGCTATTACCCTCGAAAACTAAAACTTTTGAAATAGGAAAAGAGCCTTTAATCACATTCTTTACCATTTGCAATCATAAAATAGTCTAATATCTTCATTTTTTCAACATACGTAGCTATTACCCTCGAAAACTAAAACTTTTGACATAGGAAAAGAGCCTTTAATCACATTCTTTACCATTTGCAATCATAAAATAGTCTAATATCTTCATTTTTTCAACATACGTAGCTATTACCCTCGAAACCTAAAACTTTTGAAATAGGAAAAGAGCCTTTAATCACATTCTTTACCATGTGCAATCATAAAATTGTCTAATATCTTCATTTTTTCCACAGACAAAGCTATTACCCTCGAAAACTAAAACTTTTGACATAGGAAAAGAGCCTTTAATCACATTCTTTACCATTTGCAATCATAAAATAGTCTAATATCTTCATTTTTTCAACATACGTAGCTATTACCCTCGAAAACTAAAACTTTTGAAATAGGAAAAGAGCCTTTAATCACATTCTTTACCATGTGCAATCATAAAATAGTCTAATATCTTCATTTTTCCACAGACCTAGCTATTACCCTCGAAAACTAAAACTTTTGAAATAGGAAAAGAGCCTTTAATCACATTCTTTACCATTTGCAATCATAAAATAGTCTAATATCTTCATTTTTTCAACATACGTAGCTATTACCCTCCAAAACTAAAACTTTTAAAATAGGAAAAGAGCCTTTAATCACATTCTTTACCATTTGCAATCATAAAATAGTCTAATATCTTCATTTTTTCAACATACGTAGCTCTTACCCCCGAAAACTAAAACTTTTGAAATAGGAAAAGAGCCTTTAATCACATTCTTTACCATGTGCAATCATAAAATAGTCTAATATCTTCATTTTTCCACAGACCTAGCTATTACCCTCGAAAACTAAAACTTTTGAAATAGGAAAAGAGCCTTTTATCACATTCTTTACCATTTGCAATCATAAAATAGTCTAATATCTTCATTTTTTCAACATACGTAGCTATTACCCTCGAAAACTAAAACTTTTGAAATAGGAAAAGAGCCTTTAATCACATTCTTTACCATTTGCAATCATAAAATAGTCTAATACCTTCAATTTTTCAACATACGTAGCTATTACCCTCGAAAACTAAAACTTTTGAAATAGGAAAAGAGCCTTTAATCACATTCTTTACCATTTGCAATCATAAAAAGTCTAATATCTTCATTTTTTCAACATACGTAGCTATTACCCTCGAAAACTAAAACTTTTGACATAGGAAAAGAGCCTTTAATCACATTCTTTACCATTTGCAATCATAAAATAGTCTAATATCTTCATTTTTCTACAGACCTAGCTATTACCCTCGAAAACTAAAACTTTTGAAATAGGAAAAGAGCCTTTAATCACATTCTTTACCATTTGCAATCATAAAATAGTCTAATATCTTCATTTTTTCAACATACGTAGCTATTACCCTCGAAAACTAAAACTTTTAAAATAGGAAAAGAGCCTTTAATCACATTCTTTACCATTTGCAATCATAAAATAGTCTAATATCTTCATTTTTTCAACATACGTAGCTCTTACCCCCGAAAACTAAAACTTTTGAAATAGGAAAAGAGCCTTTAATCACATTCTTTACCATTTGCAATAATAAAATAGTCTAATATCTTCATTTTTTCCACAGACAAAGCTATTACCCTCGAAAACTAAAACTTTTGAAATAGGAAAAGAGCCTTTAATCACATTCTTTACCATTTGCAATCATAAAATAGTCTCATATCTTCATTTTTCAACATACGTAGCTATTACCCTCGAAAACTAAACTTTTGAAATAGGAAAAGAGCCTTTAATCACATTCTTTACCATTTACAATCATAAAAAAAGTCTAATATCTTCATTTTTTCAACATACGTAGCTATTACCCTCGAAAACTAAAACTTTTGACATAGGAAAAGAGCCTTTAATCACATTCTTTACCATGTGCAATCATAAAATTGTCTAATATCTTCATTTTTCCACAGACAAAGCTATTACCCTCGAAAACTAAAACTTTTGAAATAGGAAAATAGCCTTTAATCACATTCTTTACCATTTGCAATCATAAAATAGTCTAATATCTTCATTTTTTCAACATACGTAGCTATTACCCTCGAAAACTAAAACTTTTGAAATAAGAAAAAAGCCT
>NW_027064982.1:0-23677 GCF_032884065.1 Artemia franciscana
CATATGCAAGACGTCATTTTAGAAAAGACTTTTTCACTATTCAATAAATAGATTCAAATCTCTTTGAATCTAGAATCAAACTTTCTGTTTGATTCTAATAGAATCAATAGAATAGCACTAGTTCGTATGTGACGTCTTGCATATGGTTCTAGAATTCTAATCTATTGATTCTAGACCAGCTAGAATCAATAGTAGATAGAACAGTGAAAGTTTGATTCTAGCTAGTCTATCTACTATTTCTATGAGTCATATGCAAGACGTCATTTTAGAAAAGACTTTTTCACTATTCAATAAATAGATTCAAATCTATTTGAATCTAGAATCAAACTTTCTGTTTGATTCTAATAGAATCAATAGAATAGCACTAGTTCGTATGTGACGTCTTTCATATGGTTCTAGAATTCTAATCTATTGATTCTAGCTAGTCTATCTACTATTTCTATGAGTCATATGCAAGACGTCATTTTAGAAAAGACTTTTTCACTATTCAATAAATAGATTCAAATCTATTTGAATCTAGAATCAAACTTTCTGTTTGATTCTAATAGAATCAATAGAATAGCACTAGTTCGTATGTGACGTCTTGCATATGGGTTCTAGAATTCTAATCTATTGATTCTAGACCAGCTAGAATCAATAGTAGATAGAACAGTGAAAGTTTGATTCTAGCTAGTCTATCTACTATTTCTATGAGTCATATGCAAGACGTCATTTTAGAAAAGACTTTTTCACTATTCAATAAATAGATTCAAATCTATTTGAATATAGAATCAAACTTTCTGTTTGATTCTAATAGAATCAATAGAATAGCACTAGTTCGTATGTGACGTCTTGCATATGGTTCTAAAATTCTAATCTATTGATTCTAGCTAGTCTATCTACTATTTCTATGAGTCATATGCAAGACGTCATTTTAGAAAAGACTTTTTCACTATTCAATAAATAGATTCAAATCTATTTGAATCTAGAATCAAACTTTCTGTTTGATTCTAATAGAATCAATAGAATAGCACTAGTTCGTATGTGACGTCTTGCATATGGTTCTAGAATTCTAATCTATTGATTCTAGACCAGCTAGAATCAATAGTAGATAGAACAGTGAAAGTTTGATTCTAGCTAGTCTATCTACTATTTCTATGAGTCATATGCAAGACGTCATTTTAGAAAAGACTTTTTCACTATTCAATAAATAGATTCAAATCTATTTGAATCTAGAATCAAACTTTCTGTTTGATTCTAATAGAATCAATAGAATAGCACTAGTTCGTATGTGACGTCTTGCATATGGTTCTAGAATTCTAATCTATTGATTCTAGACCAGCTAGAATCAATAGTAGATAGAACAGTGAAAGTTTGATTCTAGCTAGTCTATCTACTATTTCTATGAGTCATATGCAAGACGTCATTTTAGAAAAGACTTTTTCACTATTCAATAAATAGATTCAAATCTATTTGAATCTAGAATCAAACTTTCTGTTTGATTCTAATAGAATCAATAGAATAGCACTAGTTCGTATGTGACGTCTTGCATATGGTTCTAGAATTCTAATCTATTGATTCTAGCTAGTCTATCTACTATTTCTATGAGTCATATGCAAGATGTCATTTTAGAAAAGACTTTTTCACTATTCAATAAATAGATTCAAATCTATTTGAATCTAGAATCAAACTTTCTGTTTGATTCTAATAGAATCAATAGAATAGCACTAGTTCGTATGTGACGTCTTGCATATGGTTCTAGAATTCTAATCTATTGATTCTAGACCAGCTAGAATCAATAGTAGATAGAACAGTGAAAGTTTGATTCTAGCTAGTCTATCTACTATTTCTATGAGTCATATGCAAGACGTCATTTTAGAAAAGACTTTTTCACTATTCAATAAATAGATTCAAATCTATTTGAATCTAGAATCAAACTTTCTGTTTGATTCTAATAGAATCAATAGAATAGCACTAGTTCGTATGTGACGTCTTGCATATGGTTCTAGAATTCTAATCTATTGATTCTAGCTAGTCTATCTACTATTTCTATGAGTCATATGCAAGACGTCATTTTAGAAAAGACTTTTTCACTATTCAATAAATAGATTCAAATCTATTTGAATCTAGAATCAAACTTTCTGTTTGATTCTAATAGAATCAATAGAATAGCACTAGTTCGTATGTGACGTCTTGCATATGGTTCTAGAATTCTAATCTATTGATTCTAGACCAGCAGAATCAATAGTAGATAGAACAGTAAAGTTTGATTCTAGCTAGTCTATCTACTATTTCTATGAGTCATATGCAAGACGTCATTTTAGAAAAGACTTTTTCACTATTCAATAAATAGATTCAAATCTATTTGAATCTAGAATCAAACTTTCTGTTTGATTCTAATAGAATCAATAGAATAGCACTAGTTCGTATGTGACGTCTTGCATATGGTTCTAGAATTCTAATCTATTGATTCTAGCTAGTCTATCTACTATTTCTATGAGTCATATGCAAGACGTCATTTTAGAAAAGACTTTTTCACTATTCAATAAATAGATTCAAATCTATTTGAATCTAGAATCAAACTTTCTGTTTGATTCTAATAGAATCAATAGAATAGCACTAGTTCGTATGTGACGTCTTGCATATGGTTCTAGAATTCTAATCTATTGATTCTAGACCAGCTAGAATCAATAGTAGATAGAACAGTGAAAGTTTGATTCTATCTAGTCTATCTACTATTTCTATGAGTCATATGCAAGACGTCATTTTAGAAAAGACTTTTTCACTATTCAATAAATAGATTCAAATCTATTTGAATCTAGAATCAAACTTTCTGTTTGATTCTAATAGAATCAATAGAATAGCACTAGTTCGTATGTGACGTCTTGCATATGGTTCTAGAATTCTAATCTATTGATTCTAGCTAGTCTATCTACTATTTCTATGAGTCATATGCAAGACGTCATTTTAGAAAAGACTTTTTCACTATTCAATAAATAGATTCAAATCTATTTGAATCTAGAATCAAACTTTCTGTTTGATTCTAATAGAATCAATAGAATAGCACTAGTTCGTATGTGACGTCTTGCATATGGTTCTAGAATTCTAATCTATTGATTCTAGACCAGCTAGAATCAATAGTAGATAGAACAGTGAAAGTTTGATTCTAGCTAGTCTATCTACTATTTCTATGAGTCATATGCAAGACGTCATTTTAGAAAAGACTTTTTCACTATTCAATAAATAGATTCAAATCTATTTGAATCTAGAATCAAACTTTCTGTTTGATTCTAATAGAATCAATAGAATAGCACTAGTTCGTATGTGACGTCTTGCATATGGTTCTAGAATTCTAATCTATTGAGTTCAATAGTAGATAGAACAGTGAAAGTTTGATTCTAGCTAGTCTATCTACTATTTCTATGAGTCATATGCAAGACGTCATTTTAGAAAAGACTTTTTCACTATTCAATAAATAGATTCAAATCTATTTGAATCTAGAATCAAACTTTCTGTTTGATTCTAATAGAATCAATAGAATAGCACTAGTTCGTATGTGACGTCTTGCATATGGTTCTAGAATTCTAATCTATTGATTCTAGACCAGCTAGAATCAATAGTAGATAGAACAGTGAAAGTTTGATTCTAGCTAGTCTATCTACTATTTCTATGAGTCATATGCAAGACGTCATTTTAGAAAAGACTTTTTCACTATTCAATAAATAGATTCAAATCTATTTGAATCTAGAATCAAACTTTCTGTTTGATTCTAATAGAATCAATAGAATAGCACTAGTTCGTATGTGACGTCTTGCATATGGTTCTAGAATTCTAATCTATTGATTCTAGCTAGTCTATCTACTATTTCTATGAGTCAATGCAAGACGTCATTTTAGAAAAGACTTTTTCACTATTCAATAAATAGATTCAAATCTATTTGAATCTAGAATCAAACTTTCTGTTTGATTCTAATAGAATCAATAGAATAGCACTAGTTCGTATGTGACGTCTTGCATATGGTTCTAGAATTCTAATCTATTGATTCTAGACCAGCTAGAATCAATAGTAGATAGAACAGTGAAAGTTTGATTCTAGCTAGTCTATCTACTATTTCTATGAGTCATATGCAAGACGTCATTTTAGAAAAGACTTTTTCACTATTCAATAAATAGATTCAAATCTATTTGAATCTAGAATCAAACTTTCTGTTTGATTCTAATAGAATCAATAGAATAGCACTAGTTCGTATGTGACGTCTTGCATATGGTTCTAGAATTCTAATCTATTGATTCTAGCTAGTCTATCTACTATTTCTATGAGTCATATGCAAGACGTCATTTTAGAAAAGACTTTTTCACTATTCAATAAATAGATTCAAATCTATTTGAATCTAGAATCAAACTTTCTGTTTGATTCTAATAGAATCAATAGAATAGCACTAGTTCGTATGTGACGTCTTGCATATGGTTCTAGAATTCTAATCTATTGATTCTAGACCAGCTAGAATCAATAGTAGATAGAACAGTGAAAGTTTGATTCTAGCTAGTCTATCTACTATTTCTATGAGTCATATGCAAGACGTCATTTTAGAAAAGACTTTTTCACTATTCAATAAATAGATTCAAATCTATTTGAATCTAGAATCAAACTTTCTGTTTGATTCTAATAGAATCAATAGAATAGCACTAGTTCGTATGTGACGTCTTGCATATGGTTCTAGAATTCTAATCTATTGATTCTAGACCAGCTAGAATCAATAGTAGATAGAACAGTGAAAGTTTGATTCTAGCTAGTCTATCTACTATTTCTATGAGTCATATGCAAGACGTCATTTTAGAAAAGACTTTTTCACTATTCAATAAATAGATTCAAATCTATTTGAATCTAGAATCAAACTTTCTGTTTGATTCTAATAGAATCAATAGAATAGCACTAGTTCGTATGTGACGTCTTGCATATGGTTCTAGAATTCTAATCTATTGATTCTAGCTAGTCTATCTACTATTTCTACTATTTCTATGAGTCATATGCAAGACGTCATTTTAGAAAAGACTTTTTCACTATTCAATAAATAGATTCAAATCTATTTGAATCTAGAATCAAACTTTCTGTTTGATTCTAATAGAATCAATAGAATAGCACTAGTTCGTATGTGACGTCTTGCATATGGTTCTAGAATTCTAATCTATTGATTCTAGACCAGCTAGAATCAATAGTAGATAGAACAGTAAAGTTTGATTCTAGCTAGTCTATCTACTATTTCTATGAGTCATATGCAAGACGTCATTTTAGAAAAGACTTTTTCACTATTCAATAAATAGATTCAAATCTATTTGAATCTAGAATCAAACTTTCTGTTTGATTCTAATAGAATCAATAGAATAGCACTAGTTCGTATGTGACGTCTTGCATATGGTTCTAGAATTCTAATCTATTGATTCTAGCTAGTCTATCTACTATTTCTATGAGTCATATGCAAGACGTCATTTTAGAAAAGACTTTTTCACTATTCAATAAATAGATTCAAATCTATTTGAATCTAGAATCAAACTTTCTGTTTGATTCTAATAGAATCAATAGAATAGCACTAGTTCGTATGTGACGTCTTGCATATGGTTCTAGAATTCTAATCTATTGATTCTAGACCAGCTAGAATCAATAGTAGATAGAACAGTGAAAGTTTGATTCTAGCTAGTCTATCTACTATTTCTATGAGTCATATGCAAGACGTCATTTTAGAAAAGACTTTTTCACTATTCAATAAATAGATTCAAATCTATTTGAATCTAGAATCAAACTTTCTGTTTGATTCTAATAGAATCAATAGAATAGCACTAGTTCGTATGTGACGTCTTGCATATGGTTCTAGAATTCTAATCTATTGATTCTAGCTAGTCTATCTACTATTTCTATGAGTCATATGCAAGACGTCATTTTAGAAAAGACTTTTTCACTATTCAATAAATAGATTCAAATCTATTTGAATCTAGAATCAAACTTTCTGTTTGATTCTAATAGAATCAATAGAATAGCACTAGTTCGTATGTGACGTCTTGCATATGGTTCTAGAATTCTAATCTATTGATTCTAGACCAGCTAGAATCAATAGTAGATAGAACAGTGAAAGTTTGATTCTAGCTAGTCTATCTACTATTTCTATGAGTCATATGCAAGACGTCATTTTAGAAAAGACTTTTTCACTATTCAATAAATAGATTCAAATCTATTTGAATCTAGAATCAAACTTTCTGTTTGATTCTAATAGAATCAATAGAATAGCACTAGTTCGTATGTGACGTCTTGCATATGGTTCTAGAATTCTAATCTATTGATTCTAGCTAGTCTATCTACTATTTCTATGAGTCATATGCAAGACGTCATTTTAGAAAAGACTTTTTCACTATTCAATAAATAGATTCAAATCTATTTGAATCTAGAATCAAACTTTCTGTTTGATTCTAATAGAATCAATAGAATAGCACTAGTTCGTATGTGACGTCTTGCATATGGTTCTAGAATTCTAATCTATTGATTCTAGACCAGCTAGAATCAATAGTAGATAGAACAGTGAAAGTTTGATTCTAGCTAGTCTATCTACTATTTCTATGAGTCATATGCAAGACGTCATTTTAGAAAAGACTTTTTCACTATTCAATAAATAGATTCAAATCTATTTGAATCTAGAATCAAACTTTCTGTTTGATTCTAATAGAATCAATAGAATAGCACTAGTTCGTATGTGACGTCTTGCATATGGTTCTAGAATTCTAATCTATTGATTCTAGCTAGTCTATCTACTATTTCTATGAGTCATATGCAAGACGTCATTTTAGAAAAGACTTTTTCACTATTCAATAAATAGATTCAAATCTATTTGAATCTAGAATCAAACTTTCTGTTTGATTCTAATAGAATCAATAGAATAGCACTAGTTCGTATGTGACGTCTTGCATATGGTTCTAGAATTCTAATCTATTGATTCTAGACCAGCTAGTCAATAGTAGATAGAACAGTGAAAGTTTGATTCTAGCTAGTCTATCTACTGAGTCATATGCAAGACGTCATTTTAGAAAAGACTTTTTCACTATTCAATAAATAGATTCAAATCTATTTGAATCTAGAATCAAACTTTCTGTTTGATTCTAATAGAATCAATAGAATAGCACTAGTTCGTATGTGACGTCTTGCATATGGTTCTAGAATTCTAATCTATTGATTCTAGCTAGTCTATCTACTATTTCTACTATTTCTAGAGTCATATGCAAGACGTCATTTTAGAAAAGACTTTTTCACTATTCAATAAATAGATTCAAATCTATTTGAATCTAGAATCAAACTTTCTGTTTGATTCTAATAGAATCAATAGAATAGCACTAGTTCGTATGTGACGTCTTGCATATGGTTCTAGAATTCTAATCTATTGATTCTAGACCAGCTAGAATCAATAGTAGATAGAACAGTGAAAGTTTGATTCTAGCTAGTCTATCTACTATTTCTATGAGTCATATGCAAGACGTCATTTTAGAAAAGACTTTTTCACTATTCAATAAATAGATTCAAATCTATTTGAATCTAGAATCAAACTTTCTGTTTGATTCTAATAGAATCAATAGAATAGCACTAGTTCGTATGTGACGTCTTGCATATGGTTCTAGAATTCTAATCTATTGATTCTAGCTAGTCTATCTACTATTTCTATGAGTCATATGCAAGACGTCATTTTAGAAAAGACTTTTTCACTATTCAATAAATAGATTCAAATCTATTTGAATCTAGAATCAAACTTTCTGTTTGATTCTAATAGAATCAATAGAATAGCACTAGTTCGTATGTGACGTCTTGCATATGGTTCTAGAATTCTAATCTATTGATTCTAGCTAGTCTATCTACTATTTCTATGAGTCATATGCAAGACGTCATTTTAGAAAAGACTTTTTCACTATTCAATAAATAGATTCAAATCTATTTGAATCTAGAATCAAACTTTCTGTTTGATTCTAATAGAATCAATAGAATAGCACTAGTTCGTATGTGACGTCTTGCATATGGTTCTAGAATTCTAATCTATTGATTCTAGCTAGTCTATCTACTATTTCTATGAGTCATATGCAAGACGTCATTTTAGAAAAGACTTTTTCACTATTCAATAAATAGATTCAAATCTATTTGAATCTAGAATCAAACTTTCTGTTTGATTCTAATAGAATCAATAGAATAGCACTAGTTCGTATGTGACGTCTTGCATATGGTTCTAGAATTCTAATCTATTGATTCTAGACCAGCTAGAATCAATAGTAGATAGAACAGTGAAAGTTTGATTCTAGCTAGTCTATCTACTATTTCTATGAGTCATATGCAAGACGTCATTTTAGAAAAGACTTTTTCACTATTCAATAAATAGATTCAAATCTATTTGAATCTAGAATCAAACTTTCTGTTTGATTCTAATAGAATCAATAGAATAGCACTAGTTCGTATGTGACGTCTTGCATATGGTTCTAGAATTCTAATCTATTGATTCTAGACTAGTCAATATCTACTAGCTTTCTACTATTTCTATGAGTCATATGCAAGACGTCATTTTAGAAAAGACTTTTTCACTATTCAATAAATAGATTCAAATCTATTTGAATCTAGAATCAAACTTTCTGTTTGATTCTAATAGAATCAATAGAATAGCACTAGTTCGTATGTGACGTCTTGCATATGGTTCTAGAATTCTAATCTATTGATTCTAGCTAGTCTATCTACTATTTCTATGAGTCATATGCAAGACGTCATTTTAGAAAAGACTTTTTCACTATTCAATAAATAGATTCAAATCTATTTGAATCTAGAATCAAACTTTCTGTTTGATTCTAATAGAATCAATAGAATAGCACTAGTTCGTATGTGACGTCTTGCATATGGTTCTAGAATTCTAATCTATTGATTCTAGACCAGCTAGAATCAATAGTAGATAGAACAGTGAAAGTTTGATTCTAGCTAGTCTATCTACTATTTCTATGAGTCATATGCAAGACGTCATTTTAGAAAAGACTTTTTCACTATTCAATAAATAGATTCAAATCTATTTGAATCTAGAATCAAACTTTCTGTTTGATTCTAATAGAATCAATAGAATAGCACTAGTTCGTATGTGACGTCTTGCATATGGTTCTAGAATTCTAATCTATTGATTCTAGCTAGTCTATCTACTATTTCTATGAGTCATATGCAAGACGTCATTTTAGAAAAGACTTTTTCACTATTCAATAAATAGATTCAAATCTATTTGAATCTAGAATCAAACTTTCTGTTTGATTCTAATAGAATCAATAGAATAGCACTAGTTCGTATGTGACGTCTTGCATATGGTTCTAGAATTCTAATCTATTGATTCTAGCTAGTCTATCTACTATTTCTATGAGTCATATGCAAGACGTCATTTTAGAAAAGACTTTTTCACTATTCAATAAATAGATTCAAATCTATTTGAATCTAGAATCAAACTTTCTGTTTGATTCTAATAGAATCAATAGAATAGCACTAGTTCGTATGTGACGTCTTGCATATGGTTCTAGAATTCTAATCTATTGATTCTAGACCAGCTAGAATCAATAGTAGATAGAACAGTACTAGCTAGTCTATCTACTATTTCTATGAGTCATATGCAAGACGTCATTTTAGAAAAGACTTTTTCACTATTCAATAAATAGATTCAAATCTATTTGAATCTAGAATCAAACTTTCTGTTTGATTCTAATAGAATCAATAGAATAGCACTAGTTCGTATGTGACGTCTTGCATATGGTTCTAGAATTCTAATCTATTGATTCTAGACCAGCTAGAATCAATAGTAGATAGAACAGTGAAAGTTTGATTCTAGCTAGTCTATCTACTATTTCTATGAGTCATATGCAAGACGTCATTTTAGAAAAGACTTTTTCACTATTCAATAAATAGATTCAAATCTATTTGAATCTAGAATCAAACTTTCTGTTTGATTCTAATAGAATCAATAGAATAGCACTAGTTCGTATGTGACGTCTTGCATATGGTTCTAGAATTCTAATCTATTGATTCTAGCTAGTCTATCTACTATTTCTATGAGTCATATGCAAGACGTCATTTTAGAAAAGACTTTTTCACTATTCAATAAATAGATTCAAATCTATTTGAATCTAGAATCAAACTTTCTGTTTGATTCTAATAGAATCAATAGAATAGCACTAGTTCGTATGTGACGTCTTGCATATGGTTCTAGAATTCTAATCTATTGATTCTAGCTAGTCTATCTACTATTTCTATGAGTCATATGCAAGACGTCATTTTAGAAAAGACTTTTTCACTATTCAATAAATAGATTCAAATCTATTTGAATCTAGAATCAAACTTTCTGTTTGATTCTAATAGAATCAATAGAATAGCACTAGTTCGTATGTGACGTCTTGCATATGGTTCTAGAATTCTAATCTATTGATTCTAGCTAGTCTAGTAGATAGAACTACTATAGTTCTATGAGTCATATGCAAGACGTCATTTTAGAAAAGACTTTTTCACTATTCAATAAATAGATTCAAATCTATTTGAATCTAGAATCAAACTTTCTGTTTGATTCTAATAGAATCAATAGAATAGCACTAGTTCGTATGTGACGTCTTGCATATGGTTCTAGAATTCTAATCTATTGATTCTAGACCAGCTAGAATCAATAGTAGATAGAACAGTGAAAGTTTGATTCTAGCTAGTCTATCTACTATTTCTATGAGTCATATGCAAGACGTCATTTTAGAAAAGACTTTTCACTATTCAATAAATAGATTCAAATCTATTTGAATCTAGAATCAAACTTTCTGTTTGATTCTAATAGAATCAATAGAATAGCACTAGTTCGTATGTGACGTCTTGCATATGGTTCTAGAATTCTAATCTATTGATTCTAGCTAGTCTATCTACTATTTCTATGAGTCATATGCAAGACGTCATTTTAGAAAAGACTTTTTCACTATTCAATAAATAGATTCAAATCTATTTGAATCTAGAATCAAACTTTCTGTTTGATTCTAATAGAATCAATAGAATAGCACTAGTTCGTATGTGACGTCTTGCATATGGTTCTAGAATTCTAATCTATTGATTCTAGCTAGTCTATCTACTATTTCTATGAGTCATATGCAAGACGTCATTTTAGAAAAGACTTTTTCACTATTCAATAAATAGATTCAAATCTATTTGAATCTAGAATCAAACTTTCTGTTTGATTCTAATAGAATCAATAGAATAGCACTAGTTCGTATGTGACGTCTTGCATATGGTTCTAGAATTCTAATCTATTGATTCTAGCTAGTCTATCTACTATTTCTATGAGTCATATGCAAGACGTCATTTTAGAAAAGACTTTTTCACTATTCAATAAATAGATTCAAATCTATTTGAATCTAGAATCAAACTTTCTGTTTGATTCTAATAGAATCAATAGAATAGCACTAGTTCGTATGTGACGTCTTGCATATGGTTCTAGAATTCTAATCTATTGATTCTAGCTAGTCTATCTACTATTTCTATGAGTCATATGCAAGACGTCATTTTAGAAAAGACTTTTTCACTATTCAATAAATAGATTCAAATCTATTTGAATCTAGAATCAAACTTTCTGTTTGATTCTAATAGAATCAATAGAATAGCACTAGTTCGTATGTGACGTCTTGCATATGGTTCTAGAATTCTAATCTATTGATTCTAGACTAGTCTATCTAGTTTGATTCTAGCTAGTCTATCTACTATTTCTATGAGTCATATGCAAGACGTCATTTTAGAAAAGACTTTTTCACTATTCAATAAATAGATTCAAATCTATTTGAATCTAGAATCAAACTTTCTGTTTGATTCTAATAGAATCAATAGAATAGCACTAGTTCGTATGTGACGTCTTGCATATGGTTCTAGAATTCTAATCTATTGATTCTAGCTAGTCTATCTACTATTTCTATGAGTCATATGCAAGACGTCATTTTAGAAAAGACTTTTTCACTATTCAATAAATAGATTCAAATCTATTTGAATCTAGAATCAAACTTTCTGTTTGATTCTAATAGAATCAATAGAATAGCACTAGTTCGTATGTGACGTCTTGCATATGGTTCTAGAATTCTAATCTATTGATTCTAGACCAGCTAGAATCAATAGTAGATAGAACAGTGAAAGTTTGATTCTAGCTAGTCTATCTACTATTTCTATGAGTCATATGCAAGACGTCATTTTAGAAAAGACTTTTTCACTATTCAATAAATAGATTCAAATCTATTTGAATCTAGAATCAAACTTTCTGTTTGATTCTAATAGAATCAATAGAATAGCACTAGTTCGTATGTGACGTCTTGCATATGGTTCTAGAATTCTAATCTATTGATTCTAGCTAGTCTATCTACTATTTCTATGAGTCATATGCAAGACGTCATTTTAGAAAAGACTTTTTCACTATTCAATAAATAGATTCAAATCTATTTGAATCTAGAATCAAACTTTCTGTTTGATTCTAATAGAATCAATAGAATAGCACTAGTTCGTATGTGACGTCTTGCATATGGTTCTAGAATTCTAATCTATTGATTCTAGACCAGCTAGAATCAATAGTAGATAGAACAGTGAAAGTTTGATTCTAGCTAGTCTATCTACTATTTCTAAGAGTCATATGCAAGACGTCATTTTAGAAAAGACTTTTTCACTATTCAATAAATAGATTCAAATCTATTTGAATCTAGAATCAAACTTTCTGTTTGATTCTAATAGAATCAATAGAATAGCACTAGTTCGTATGTGACGTCTTGCATATGGTTCTAGAATTCTAATCTATTGATTCTAGACCAGCTAGAATCAATAGTAGATAGAACAGTGAAAGTTTGATTCTAGCTAGTCTATCTACTATTTCTATGAGTCATATGCAAGACGTCATTTTAGAAAAGACTTTTTCACTATTCAATAAATAGATTCAAATCTATTTGAATCTAGAATCAAACTTTCTGTTTGATTCTAATAGAATCAATAGAATAGCACTAGTTCGTATGTGACGTCTTGCATATGGTTCTAGAATTCTAATCTATTGATGCTAGACCCGCTAGAATCAATAGTAGATAGAACAGTGAAAGTTTGATTCTATCTAGTCTATCTACTATTTCTATGAGTCATATGCAAGACGTCATTTTAGAAAAGACTGTTTCACTATTCAATAAATAGATTCAAATCTATTTGAATCTAGAATCAAACTTTCTGTTTGATTCTAATAGAATCAATAGAATAGCACTAGTTCGTATGTGACGTCTTGCATATTGTTCTAGAATTCTAATCTATTGATTCTAGCTAGTCTATCTACTATTTCTATGAGTCATATGCAAGACGTCATTTTAGAAAAGACTTTTTCACTATTCAATAAATAGATTCAAATCTATTTGAATCTAGAATCAAACTTTCTGTTTGATTCTAATAGAATCAATAGAATAGCACTAGTTCGTATGTGACGTCTTGCATATGGTTCTAGAATTCTAATCTATTGATTCTAGCTAGTCTATCTACTATTTCTATGAGTCATATGCAAGACGTCATTTTAGAAAAGACTTTTTCACTATTCAATAAATAGATTCAAATCTATTTGAATCTAGAATCAAACTTTCTGTTTGATTCTAATAGAATCAATAGAATAGCACTAGTTCGTATGTGACGTCTTGCATATGGTTCTAGAATTCTAATCTATTGATTCTAGACCAGCTAGAATCAATAGTAGATAGAACAGTGAAAGTTTGATTCTAGCTAGTCTATCTACTATTTCTATGAGTCATATGCAAGACGTCATTTTAGAAAAGACTTTTTCACTATTCAATAAATAGATTCAAATCTATTTGAATCTAGAATCAAACTTTCTGTTTGATTCTAATAGAATCAATAGAATAGCACTAGTTCGTATGTGACGTCTTGCATATGGTTCTAGAATTCTAATCTATTGATTCTAGCTAGTCTATCTACTATTTCTATGAGTCATATGCAAGACGTCATTTTAGAAAAGACTTTTTCACTATTCAATAAATAGATTCAAATCTATTTGAATCTAGAATCAAACTTTCTGTTTGATTCTAATAGAATCAATAGAATAGCACTAGTTCGTATGTGACGTCTTGCATATGGTTCTAGAATTCTAATCTATTGATTCTAGCTAGTCTATCTATTTGATTCTAGCTAGTCTATCTACTATTTCTATGAGTCATATGCAAGACGTCATTTTAGAAAAGACTTTTTCACTATTCAATAAATAGATTCAAATCTATTTGAATCTAGAATCAAACTTTCTGTTTGATTCTAATAGAATCAATAGAATAGCACTAGTTCGTATGTGACGTCTTGCATATGGTTCTAGAATTCTAATCTATTGATTCTAGACCAGCTAGAATCAATAGTAGATAGAACTGAAAGTTTGATTCTAGCTAGTCTATCTACTATTTCTATGAGTCATATGCAAGACGTCATTTTAGAAAAGACTTTTTCACTATTCAATAAATAGATTCAAATCTATTTGAATCTAGAATCAAACTTTCTGTTTGATTCTAATAGAATCAATAGAATAGCACTAGTTCGTATGTGACGTCTTGCATATGGTTCTAGAATTCTAATCTATTGATTCTAGACCAGCTAGAATCAATAGTAGATAGAACAGTGAAAGTTTGATTCTATAGTCTATCTACTATTTCTATGAGTCATATGCAAGACGTCATTTTAGAAAAGACTTTTTCACTATTCAATAAATAGATTCAAATCTATTTGAATCTAGAATCAAACTTTCTGTTTGATTCTAATAGAATCAATAGAATAGCACTAGTTCGTATGTGACGTCTTGCATATGGTTCTAGAATTCTAATCTATTGATTCTAGCTAGTCTATTACTATTTCTAGCTAGTCTATCTACTATTTCTATGAGTCATATGCAAGACGTCATTTTAGAAAAGACTTTTTCACTATTCAATAAATAGATTCAAATCTATTTGAATCTAGAATCAAACTTTCTGTTTGATTCTAATAGAATCAATAGAATAGCACTAGTTCGTATGTGACGTCTTGCATATGGTTCTAGAATTCTAATCTATTGATTCTAGCTAGTCTATCTACTATTTCTATGAGTCATATGCAAGACGTCATTTTAGAAAAGACTTTTTCACTATTCAATAAATAGATTCAAATCTATTTGAATCTAGAATCAAACTTTCTGTTTGATTCTAATAGAATCAATAGAATAGCACTAGTTCGTATGTGACGTCTTGCATATGGTTCTAGAATTCTAATCTATTGATTCTAGACCAGCTAGAATCAATAGTAGATAGAACAGTGAAAGTTTGATTCTAGCTAGTCTATCTACTATTTCTATGAGTCATATGCAAGACGTCATTTTAGAAAAGACTTTTTCACTATTCAATAAATAGATTCAAATCTATTTGAATCTAGAATCAAACTTTCTGTTTGATTCTAATAGAATCAATAGAATAGCACTAGTTCGTATGTGACGTCTTGCATATGGTTCTAGAATTCTAATCTATTGATTCTAGACTAGTCAATATCTACTAGTTTCTACTATTTCTATGAGTCATATGCAAGACGTCATTTTAGAAAAGACTTTTTCACTATTCAATAAATAGATTCAAATCTATTTGAATCTAGAATCAAACTTTCTGTTTGATTCTAATAGAATCAATAGAATAGCACTAGTTCGTATGTGACGTCTTGCATATGGTTCTAGAATTCTAATCTATTGATTCTAGCTAGTCTATCTACTATTTCTATGAGTCATATGCAAGACGTCATTTTAGAAAAGACTTTTTCACTATTCAATAAATAGATTCAAATCTATTTGAATCTAGAATCAAACTTTCTGTTTGATTCTAATAGAATCAATAGAATAGCACTAGTTCGTATGTGACGTCTTGCATATGGTTCTAGAATTCTAATCTATTGATTCTAGACCAGCTAGAATCAATAGTAGATAGAACAGTGAAAGTTTGATTCTAGCTAGTCTATCTACTATTTCTATGAGTCATATGCAAGACGTCATTTTAGAAAAGACTTTTTCACTATTCAATAAATAGATTCAAATCTATTTGAATCTAGAATCAAACTTTCTGTTTGATTCTAATAGAATCAATAGAATAGCACTAGTTCGTATGTGACGTCTTGCATATGGTTCTAGAATTCTAATCTATTGATTCTAGACCAGCTAGAATCAATAGTAGATAGAACAGTAAAGTTTGATTCTAGCTAGTCTATCTACTATTTCTATGAGTCATATGCAAGACGTCATTTTAGAAAAGACTTTTTCACTATTCAATAAATAGATTCAAATCTATTTGAATCTAGAATCAAACTTTCTGTTTGATTCTAATAGAATCAATAGAATAGCACTAGTTCGTATGTGACGTCTTGCATATGGTTCTAGAATTCTAATCTATTGATTCTAGACCAGCTAGAATCAATAGTAGATAGAACAGTGAAAGTTTGATTCTAGCTAGTCTATCTACTATTTCTATGAGTCATATGCAAGACGTCATTTTAGAAAAGACTTTTTCACTATTCAATAAATAGATTCAAATCTATTTGAATCTAGAATCAAACTTTCTGTTTGATTCTAATAGAATCAATAGAATAGCACTAGTTCGTATGTGACGTCTTGCATATGGTTCTAGAATTCTAATCTATTGATTCTAGCTAGTCTATCTACTATTTCTATGAGTCATATGCAAGACGTCATTTTAGAAAAGACTTTTTCACTATTCAATAAATAGATTCAAATCTATTTGAATCTAGAATCAAACTTTCTGTTTGATTCTAATAGAATCAATAGAATAGCACTAGTTCGTATGTGACGTCTTGCATATGGTTCTAGAATTCTAATCTATTGATTAGCTAGTCTATCTACTATTTCTATGAGTCATATGCAAGACGTCATTTTAGAAAAGACTTTTTCACTATTCAATAAATAGATTCAAATCTATTTGAATCTAGAATCAAACTTTCTGTTTGATTCTAATAGAATCAATAGAATAGCACTAGTTCGTATGTGACGTCTTGCATATGAATTCTAGAATTCTAATCTATTGATTCTAGCTAGTCTATCTACTATTTCTATGAGTCATATGCAAGACGTCATTTTAGAAAAGACTTTTTCACTATTCAATAAATAGATTCAAATCTATTTGAATCTAGAATCAAACTTTCTGTTTGATTCTAATAGAATCAATAGAATAGCACTAGTTCGTATGTGACGTCTTGCATATGGTTCTAGAATTCTAATCTATTGATTCTAGCTAGTCTATCTACTATTTCTATGAGTCATATGCAAGACGTCATTTTAGAAAAGACTTTTTCACTATTCAATAAATAGATTCAAATCTATTTGAATCTAGAATCAAACTTTCTGTTTGATTCTAATAGAATCAATAGAATAGCACTAGTTCGTATGTGACGTCTTGCATATGGTTCTAGAATTCTAATCTATTGATTCTAGCTAGTCTATCTAAAGTTTGATTCTAGCTTCTATCTACTATTTCTATGAGTCATATGCAAGACGTCATTTTAGAAAAGACTTTTTCACTATTCAATAAATAGATTCAAATCTATTTGAATCTAGAATCAAACTTTCTGTTTGATTCTAATAGAATCAATAGAATAGCACTAGTTCGTATGTGACGTCTTGCATATGGTTCTAGAATTCTAATCTATTGATTCTAGCTAGTCTATCTACTATTTCTATGAGTCAAATGCAAGACGTCATTTTAGAAAAGACTTTTTCACTATTCAATAAATAGATTCAAATCTATTTGAATCTAGAATCAAACTTTCTGTTTGATTCTAATAGAATCAATAGAATAGCACTAGTTCGTATGTGACGTCTTGCATATGGTTCTAGAATTCTAATCTATTGATTCTAGACCAGCTAGAATCAATAGTAGATAGAACAGTGAAAGTTTGATTCTAGCTAGTCTATCTACTATTTCTATGAGTCATATGCAAGACGTCATTTTAGAAAAGACTTTTTCACTATTCAATAAATAGATTCAAATCTATTTGAATCTAGAATCAAACTTTCTGTTTGATTCTAATAGAATCAATAGAATAGCACTAGTTCGTATGTGACGTCTTGCATATGGTTCTAGAATTCTAATCTATTGATTCTAGACTAGTCAATATCTACTATTTCTATGAGTCATATGCAAGACGTCATTTTAGAAAAGACTTTTTCACTATTCAATAAATAGATTCAAATCTATTTGAATCTAGAATCAAACTTTCTGTTTGATTCTAATAGAATCAATAGAATAGCACTAGTTCGTATGTGACGTCTTGCATATGGTTCTAGAATTCTAATCTATTGATTCTAGCTAGTCTATCTACTATTTCTATGAGTCATATGCAAGACGTCATTTTAGAAAAGACTTTTTCACTATTCAATAAATAGATTCAAATCTATTTGAATCTAGAATCAAACTTTCTGTTTGATTCTAATAGAATCAATAGAATAGCACTAGTTCGTATGTGACGTCTTGCATATGGTTCTAGAATTCTAATCTATTGATTCTAGACCAGCTAGAATCAATAGTAGATAGAACAGTGAAAGTTTGATTCTAGCTAGTCTATCTACTATTTCTATGAGTCATATGCAAGACGTCATTTTAGAAAAGACTTTTTCACTATTCAATAAATAGATTCAAATCTATTTGAATCTAGAATCAAACTTTCTGTTTGATTCTAATAGAATCAATAGAATAGCACTAGTTCGTATGTGACGTCTTGCATATGGTTCTAGAATTCTAATCTATTGATTCTAGCTAGTCTATCTACTATTTCTATGAGTCATATGCAAGACGTCATTTTAGAAAAGACTTTTTCACTATTCAATAAATAGATTCAAATCTATTTGAATCTAGAATCAAACTTTCTGTTTGATTCTAATAGAATCAATAGAATAGCACTAGTTCGTATGTGACGTCTTGCATATGGTTCTAGAATTCTAATCTATTGATTCTAGCTAGTCTATCTATTTGATTCTAGCTAGTCTATCTATATTTCTATGAGTCATATGCAAGACGTCATTTTAGAAAAGACTTTTTCACTATTCAATAAATAGATTCAAATCTATTTGAATCTAGAATCAAACTTTCTGTTTGATTCTAATAGAATCAATAGAATAGCACTAGTTCGTATGTGACGTCTTGCATATGGTTCTAGAATTCTAATCTATTGATTCTAGCTAGTCTATCTACTATTTCTATGAGTCATATGCAAGACGTCATTTTAGAAAAGACTTTTTCACTATTCAATAAATAGATTCAAATCTATTTGAATCTAGAATCAAACTTTCTGTTTGATTCTAATAGAATCAATAGAATAGCACTAGTTCGTATGTGACGTCTTGCATATGGTTCTAGAATTCTAATCTATTGATTCTAGACTAGTCTATCTAAAGTTTGATTCTAGCTAGTCTATCTACTATTTCTATGAGTCATATGCAAGACGTCATTTTAGAAAAGACTTTTTCACTATTCAATAAATAGATTCAAATCTATTTGAATCTAGAATCAAACTTTCTGTTTGATTCTAATAGAATCAATAGAATAGCACTAGTTCGTATGTGACGTCTTGCATATGGTTCTAGAATTCTAATCTATTGATTCTAGCTAGTCTATCTACTATTTCTATGAGTCATATGCAAGACGTCATTTTAGAAAAGACTTTTTCACTATTCAATAAATAGATTCAAATCTATTTGAATCTAGAATCAAACTTTCTGTTTGATTCTAATAGAATCAATAGAATAGCACTAGTTCGTATGTGACGTCTTGCATATGGTTCTAGAATTCTAATCTATTGATTCTAGCTAGTCTATCTACTATTTCTATGAGTCATATGCAAGACGTCATTTTAGAAAAGACTTTTTCACTATTCAATAAATAGATTCAAATCTATTTGAATCTAGAATCAAACTTTCTGTTTGATTCTAATAGAATCAATAGAATAGCACTAGTTCGTATGTGACGTCTTGCATATGGTTCTAGAATTCTAATCTATTGATTCTAGCTAGTCTATCTACTATTTCTATGAGTCATATGCAAGACGTCATTTTAGAAAAGACTTTTTCACTATTCAATAAATAGATTCAAATCTATTTGAATCTAGAATCAAACTTTCTGTTTGATTCTAATAGAATCAATAGAATAGCACTAGTTCGTATGTGACGTCTTGCATATGGTTCTAGAATTCTAATCTATTGATTCTAGACCAGCTAGAATCAATAGTAGATAGAACAGTGAAAGTTTGATTCTAGCTAGTCTATCTACTATTTCTATGAGTCATATGCAAGACGTCATTTTAGAAAAGACTTTTTCACTATTCAATAAATAGATTCAAATCTATTTGAATCTAGAATCAAACTTTCTGTTTGATTCTAATAGAATCAATAGAATAGCACTAGTTCGTATGTGACGTCTTGCATATGGTTCTAGAATTCTAATCTATTGATTCTAGCTAGTCTATCTACTATTTCTATGAGTCATATGCAAGACGTCATTTTAGAAAAGACTTTTTCACTATTCAATAAATAGATTCAAATCTATTTGAATCTAGAATCAAACTTTCTGTTTGATTCTAATAGAATCAATAGAATAGCACTAGTTCGTATGTGACGTCTTGCATATGGTTCTAGAATTCTAATCTATTGATTCTAGACCAGCTAGAATCAATAGTAGATAGAACAGTGAAAGTTTGATTCTAGCTAGTCTATCTACTATTTCTATGAGTCATATGCAAGACGTCATTTTAGAAAAGACTTTTTCACTATTCAATAAATAGATTCAAATCTATTTGAATCTAGAATCAAACTTTCTGTTTGATTCTAATAGAATCAATAGAATAGCACTAGTTCGTATGTGACGTCTTGCATATGGTTCTAGAATTCTAATCTATTGATTCTAGACTAGTCAATATCTACTAGCTTTCTACTATTTCTATGAGTCATATGCAAGACGTCATTTTAGAAAAGACTTTTTCACTATTCAATAAATAGATTCAAATCTATTTGAATCTAGAATCAAACTTTCTGTTTGATTCTAATAGAATCAATAGAATAGCACTAGTTCGTATGTGACGTCTTGCATATGGTTCTAGAATTCTAATCTATTGATTCTAGACTAGAATCTATCTGAAAGTTCTAGCTAGTCTATCTACTATTTCTATGAGTCATATGCAAGACGTCATTTTAGAAAAGACTTTTTCACTATTCAATAAATAGATTCAAATCTATTTGAATCTAGAATCAAACTTTCTGTTTGATTCTAATAGAATCAATAGAATAGCACTAGTTCGTATGTGACGTCTTGCATATGGTTCTAGAATTCTAATCTATTGATTCTAGCTAGTCTATCTACTATTTCTATGAGTCATATGCAAGACGTCATTTTAGAAAAGACTTTTTCACTATTCAATAAATAGATTCAAATCTATTTGAATCTAGAATCAAACTTTCTGTTTGATTCTAATAGAATCAATAGAATAGCACTAGTTCGTATGTGACGTCTTGCATATGGTTCTAGAATTCTAATCTATTGATTCTAGACCAGCTAGAATCAATAGTAGATAGAACAGTGAAAGTTTGATTCTAGCTAGTCTATCTACTATTTCTATGAGTCATATGCAAGACGTCATTTTAGAAAAGACTTTTTCACTATTCAATAAATAGATTCAAATCTATTTGAATCTAGAATCAAACTTTCTGTTTGATTCTAATAGAATCAATAGAATAGCACTAGTTCGTATGTGACGTCTTGCATATGGTTCTAGAATTCTAATCTATTGATTCTAGCTAGTCTATCTACTATTTCTATGAGTCATATGCAAGACGTCATTTTAGAAAAGACTTTTTCACTATTCAATAAATAGATTCAAATCTATTTGAATCTAGAATCAAACTTTCTGTTTGATTCTAATAGAATCAATAGAATAGCACTAGTTCGTATGTGACGTCTTGCATATGGTTCTAGAATTCTAATCTATTGATTCTAGACCAGCTAGAATCAATAGTAGATAGAACAGTGAAAGTTTGATTCTAGCTAGTCTATCTACTATTTCTATGAGTCATATGCAAGACGTCATTTTAGAAAAGACTTTTTCACTATTCAATAAATAGATTCAAATCTATTTGAATCTAGAATCAAACTTTCTGTTTGATTCTAATAGAATCAATAGAATAGCACTAGTTCGTATGTGACGTCTTGCATATGGTTCTAGAATTCTAATCTATTGATTCTAGCTAGTCTATCTACTATTTCTATGAGTCATATGCAAGACGTCATTTTAGAAAAGACTTTTTCACTATTCAATAAATAGATTCAAATCTATTTGAATCTAGAATCAAACTTTCTGTTTGATTCTAATAGAATCAATAGAATAGCACTAGTTCGTATGTGACGTCTTGCATATGGTTCTAGAATTCTAATCTATTGATTCTAGCTAGTCTATCTACTATTTCTATGAGTCATATGCAAGACGTCATTTTAGAAAAGACTTTTTCACTATTCAATAAATAGATTCAAATCTATTTGAATCTAGAATCAAACTTTCTGTTTGATTCTAATAGAATCAATAGAATAGCACTAGTTCGTATGTGACGTCTTGCATATGGTTCTAGAATTCTAATCTATTGATTCTAGCTAGTCTATCTACTATTTCTATGAGTCATATGCAAGACGTCATTTTAGAAAAGACTTTTTCACTATTCAATAAATAGATTCAAATCTATTTGAATCTAGAATCAAACTTTCTGTTTGATTCTAATAGAATCAATAGAATAGCACTAGTTCGTATGTGACGTCTTGCATATGGTTCTAGAATTCTAATCTATTGATTCTAGACTAGTCTAGTCTACTATTTCTATATTTCTATGAGTCATATGCAAGACGTCATTTTAGAAAAGACTTTTTCACTATTCAATAAATAGATTCAAATCTATTTGAATCTAGAATCAAACTTTCTGTTTGATTCTAATAGAATCAATAGAATAGCACTAGTTCGTATGTGACGTCTTGCATATGGTTCTAGAATTCTAATCTATTGATTCTAGACCAGCTAGAATCAATAGTAGATAGAACAGTGAAAGTTTGATTCTAGCTAGTCTATCTACTATTTCTATGAGTCATATGCAAGACGTCATTTTAGAAAAGACTTTTTCACTATTCAATAAATAGATTCAAATCTATTTGAATCTAGAATCAAACTTTCTGTTTGATTCTAATAGAATCAATAGAATAGCACTAGTTCGTATGTGACGTCTTGCATATGGTTCTAGACCAGCTAGAATCTAATCTATTGATTCTAGCTAGTCTATCTACTATTTCTATGAGTCATATGCAAGACGTCATTTTAGAAAAGACTTTTTCACTATTCAATAAATAGATTCAAATCTATTTGAATCTAGAATCAAACTTTCTGTTTGATTCTAATAGAATCAATAGAATAGCACTAGTTCGTATGTGACGTCTTGCATATGGTTCTAGAATTCTAATCTATTGATTCTAGACCAGCTAGAATCAATAGTAGATACTAAAGTTTGATTCTATTTATCTATATTTCTATGAGTCATATGCAAGACGTCATTTTAGAAAAGACTTTTTCACTATTCAATAAATAGATTCAA
>NW_027064983.1:0-23674 GCF_032884065.1 Artemia franciscana
TTGCATATGACTCATAGAAATAGTAGATAGACTAGCTAGAATCAATAGATTAGAATTCTAGAACCATATGCAAGACGTCACATACGAACTAGTGCTATTCTATTGATTCTATTAGAATCAAACAGAAAGTTTGATTCTAGATTCAAATAGATTTGAATCTATTTATTGAATAGTGAAAAAGTCTTTTCTAAAATGACGTCTTGCATATGACTCATAGAAATAGTAGATAGACTAGCTAGAATCAAACTTTCACTGTTCTATCTACTATTGATTCTAGCTGGTCTAGAATCAATAGATTAGAATTCTAGAACCATATGCAAGACGTCACATACGAACTAGTGCTATTCTATTGATTCTATTAGAATCAAACAGAAAGTTTGATTCTAGATTCAAATAGATTTGAATCTATTTATTGAATAGTGAAAAAGTCTTTTCTAAAATGACGTCTTGCATATGACTCATAGAAATAGTAGATAGACTAGCTAGAATCAATAGATTAGAATTCTAGAACCATATGCAAGACGTCACATACGAACTAGTGCTATTCTATTGATTCTATTAGAATCAAACAGAAAGTTTGATTCTAGATTCAAATAGATTTAAATCTATTTATTGAATAGTGAAAAAGTCTTTTCTAAAATGACGTCTTGCATATGACTCATAGAAATAGTAGAAAGACTAGCTAGAATCAAACTTTCACTGTTCTATCTACTATTGATTCTAGCTGGTCTAGAATCAATAGATTAGAATTCTAGAACCATATGCAAGACGTCACATACGAACTAGTGCTATTCTATTGATTCTATTAGAATCAAACAGAAAGTTTGATTCTAGATTCAAATAGATTTGAATCTATTTATTGAATAGTGAAAAAGTCTTTTCTAAAATGACGCCTTGCATATGACTCATAGAAATAGTAGATAGACTAGCTAGAATCAATAGATTAGAATTCTAGAACCATATGCAAGACGTCACATACGAACTAGTGCTATTCTATTGATTCTATTAGAATCAAACAGAAAGTTTGATTCTAGATTCAAATAGATTTGAATCTATTTATTGAATAGTGAAAAAGTCTTTTCTAAAATGACGTCTTGCATATGACTCATAGAAATAGTAGATAGACTAGCTAGAATCAAACTTTCACTGTTCTATCTACTATTGATTCTAGCTGGTCTAGAATCAATAGATTAGAATTCTAGAACCATATGCAAGACGTCACATACGAACTAGTGCTATTCTATTGATTCTATTAGAATCAAACAGAAAGTTTGTGATTCTAGATTCAAATAGATTTGAATCTATTTATTGAATAGTGAAAAAGTCTTTTCTAAAATGACGTCTTGCATATGACTCATAGAAATAGTAGATAGACTAGCTAGAATCAAACTTTCACTGTTCTATCTACTATTGATTCTAGCTGGTCTAGAATCAATAGATTAGAATTCTAGAACCATATGCAAGACGTCACATACGAACTAGTGCTATCCTATTGATTCTATTAGAATCAAACAGAAAGTTTGATTCTAGATTCAAATAGATTTGAATCTATTTATTGAATAGTGAAAAAGTCTTTTCTAAAATGACGTCTTGCATATGACTCATAGAAATAGTAGATAGACTAGCTAGAATCAATAGATTAGAATTCTAGAACCATATGCAAGACGTCACATACGAACTAGTGCTATCCTATTGATTCTATTAGAATCAAACAGAAAGTTTGATTCTAGATTCAAATAGATTTGAATCTATTTATTGAATAGTGAAAAAGTCTTTTCTAAAATGACGTCTTACATATGACTCATAGAAATAGTAGATAGACTAGCTAGAATCAAACTTTCACTGTTCTATCTACTATTGAATCTAGCTGGTCTAGAATCAATAGATTAGAATTCTAGAACCATATGCAAGACGTCACATACGAACTAGTGCTATTCTATTGATTCTATTAGAATCAAACAGAAAGTTTGATTCTAGATTCAAATAGATTTGAATCTATTTATTGAATAGTGAAAAAGTCTTTTCTAAAATGATGTCTTGCATATGACTCATAGAAATAGTAGATAGACTAGCTAGAATCAAACTTTCACTGTTCTATCTACTATTGATTCTAGCTGGTCTAGAATCAATAGATTAGATTTCTAGAACCATATGCAAGACGTCACGTACGAACTAGTGCTATTCTATTGATTCTATTAGAATCAAACAGAAAGTTTTATTCTAGATTCAAATAGATTTGAATCTATTTATTGAATAGTGAAAAAGTCTTTTCTAAAATGACGTCTTGCATATGACTCATAGAAATAGTAGATAGACTAGCTAGAATCAAACTTTCACTGTTCTATCTACTATTGATTCTAGCTGGTCTAGAATCAATAGATTAGAATTCTAGAACCATATGCAAGACGTCACATACGAACTAGTGCTATTCTATTGATTCTATTAGAATCAAACAGAAAGTTTGATTCTAGATTCAAATAGATTTGAATCTATTTATTGAATAGTGAAAAGTCTTTTCTAAAATGACGTCTTGCATATGACTCATAGAAATAGTAGATAGACTAGCTAGAATCAATAGATTAGAATTCTAGAACCATATGCAAGACGTCACACACGAACTAGTGCTATTCTATTGATTCTATTAGAATCAAACAGAAAGTTTGATTCTAGATTCAAATAGATTTGAATCTATTTATTGAATAGTGAAAAGTCTTTTCTAAAATGACGTCTTGCATATGACTCATAGAAATAGTAGATAGACTAGCTAGAATCAATAGATTAGAATTCTAGAACCATATGCAAGACGTCACATACGAACTAGTGCTATTCTATTGATTCTATTAGAATCAAACAGAAAGTTTGTGATTCTAGATTCAAATAGATTTGAATCTATTTATTGAATAGTGAAAAAGTCTTTTCTAAAATGACGTCTTGCATATGACTCATAAAAATAGTAGATAGACTAGCTAGAATCAAACTTTCATTGTTCTATCTACTATTGATTCTTGCTGGTCTAGAATCAATAGATTAGAATTCTAGAACCATATGCAAGACGTCACATACGAACTAGTGCTATCCTATTGATTCTATTAGAATCAAACAGAAAGTTTGATTCTAGATTCAAATAGATTTGAATCTATTTATTGAATAGTGAAAAAGTCTTTTCTAAAATGACGTCTTGCATATGACTCATAGAAATAGTAGATAGACTAGCTAGAATCAATAGATTAGAATTCTAGAACCATATGCAAGACGTCACATACAAACTAGTGCTATTCTATTGATTCTATTAGAATCAAACAGAAAGTTTGATTCTAGATTCAAATAGATTTGAATCTATTTATTGAATAGTGAAAAAGTCTTTTCTAAAATGATGTCTTGCATATGACTCATAGAAATAGTAGATAGACTAGCTAGAATCAAACTTTCACTGTTCTATCTACTATTGATTCTAGCTGGTCTAGAATCAATAGATTAGATTTCTAGAACCATATGCAAGACGTCACGTACGAACTAGTGCTATTCTATTGATTCTATTAGAATCAAACAGAAAGTTTTATTCTAGATTCAAATAGATTTGAATCTATTTATTGAATAGTGAAAAAGTCTTTTCTAAAATGACGTCTTGCATATGACTCATAGAAATAGTAGATAGACTAGCTAGAATCAAACTTTCACTGTTCTATCTACTATTGATTCTAGCTGGTCTAGAATCAATATATTAGAATTCTAGAACCATATGCAAGACGTCACATACGAACTAGTGCTATTCTATTGATTCTATTAGAATCAAACAGAAAGTTTGATTCTAGATTCAAATAGATTTGAATCTATTTATTGAATAGTGAAAAGTCTTTTCTAAAATGACGTCTTGCATATGACTCATAGAAATAGTAGATAGACTAGCTAGAATCAATAGATTAGAATTCTAGAACCATATGCAAGACGTCACACACGAACTAGTGCTATTCTATTGATTCTATTAGAATCAAACAGAAAGTTTGATTCCAGATTCAAATAGATTTGAATCTATTTATTGAATAGTGAAAAAGTCTTTTCTAAAATGACGTCTTGCATATGACTCATAGAAATAGTAGATAGACTAGCTAGAATCAAACTTTCACTGTTCTATCTACTATTGATTCTAGCTGGTCTAGAATCAATAGATTAGAATTCTAGAACCATATGCAAGACGTCACATACGAACTAGTGCTATTCTATTGATTCTATTAGAATCAAACAGAAAGTTTGATTCTAGATTCAAATAGATTTGAATCTATTTATTGAATAGTGAAAAAGTCTTTTCTAAAATGACGTCTTGCATATGGCTCATAGAAATAGTAGATAGACTAGCTAGAATCAATAGATTAGAATTCTAGAACCATATGCAAGACGTCACATACGAACTAGTGCTATTCTATTGATTCTATTAGAATCAAACAGAAAGTTTGATTCTAGATTCAAATAGATTTGAATCTATTTATTGAATAGTGAAAAAGTCTTTTCTAAAATGACGTCTTGCATATGACTCATAGAAATAGTAGATAGACTAGCTAGAATCAATAGATTAGAATTCTAGAACCATATGCAAGACGTCACATACGAACTAGTGCTATTCTTTTGATTCTATTAGAATCAAACAGAAAGTTTGATTCTAGATTCAAATAGATTTGAATCTATTTATTGAATAGTGAAAAAGTCTTTTCTAAAATGACGTCTTGCATATGACTCATAGAAATAGTAGATAGACTAGCTAGAATCAATAGATTAGAATTCTAGAACCATATGCAAGACGTCACATACGAACTAGTGCTATTCTATTGATTCTATTAGAATCAAACAGAAAGTTTGATTCTAGATTCAAATAGATTTGAATCTATTTATTGAATAGTGAAAAAGTCTTTTCTAAAATGACGTCTTGCATATGACTCATAGAAATAGTAGATAGACTAGCTAGAATCAAACTTTCACTGTTCTAGCTACTATTGATTCTAGCTGGTCTAGAATCAATAGATTAGAATTCTAGAACCATATGCAAGACGCCACATACGAACTAGTGCTATTCTATTGATTCTATTAGAATCAAACAGAAAGTTTGATTCTAGATTCAAATAGATTTGAATCTATTTATTGAATAGTGAAAAAGTCTTTTCTAAAATGACGTCTTGCATATGACTCATAGAAATAGTAGATAGACTAGCTAGAATCAAACTTTCACTGTTCAATCTACTATTGATTCTAGCTGGTCTAGAATCAATAGATTAGAATTCTAGAACCATATGCAAGACTTCACGTACGAACTAGTGCTATTCTATTGATTCTATTAGAATGAAACAGAAAGTTTGATTCTAGATTCAAATAGATTTGAATCTATTTATTGAATAGTGAAAAAGTCTTTTCTAAAATGACGTCTTGCATATGACTCATAGAAATAGTAGATAGACTAGCTAGAATCAAACTTTCACTGTTCTATCTACTATTGATTCTAGCTGGTCTAGAATCAATAGATTAGAATTCTAGAACCATATGCAAGACGTCACATACGAACTAGTGCTATTCTATTGATTCTATTAGAATCAAACAGAAAGTTTGATTCTAGATTCAAATAGATTTGAATCTATTTATTGAATAGTGAAAAGTCTTTTCTAAAATGACGTCTTGCATATGACTCATAGAAATAGTAGATAGACTAGCTAGAATCAATAGATTAGAATTCTAGAACCATATGCAAGACGTCACACACGAACTAGTGCTCTTCTATTGATTCTATTAGAATCAAACAGAAAGTTTGATTCCAGATTCAAATAGATTTGAATCTATTTATTGAATAGTGAAAAAGTCTTTTCTAAAATGACGTCTTGCATATGACTCATAGAAATAGTAGATAGACTAGCTAGAATCAAACTTTCACTGTTCTATCTACTATTGATTCTAGATGGTCTAGAATCAATAGATTAGAATTCTAGAACCATATGCAAGACATCACATACGAACTAGTGCTATTCTATTGATTCTATTAGAATCAAACAGAAAGTTTGATTCTAGATTCAAATAGATTTGAATCTATTTATTGAATAGTGAAAAAGTCTTTTCTAAAATGACGTCTTGCATATGACTCATAGAAATAGTAGACAGACTAGCTAGAATCAATAGATTAGAATTCTAGAACCATATGCAAGACGTCACATACGAACTAGTGCTATTCTATTGATTCTATTAGAATCAAACAGAAAGTTTGATTCTAGATTCAAATAGATTTGAATCTATTTATTGAATAGTGAAAAAGTCTTTTCTAAAATGACGTCATGCATATGACTCATAGAAATAGTAGATAGACTAGCTAGAATCAAACTTTCACTGTTCTATCTACTATTGATTCTAGCTGGTCTAGAATCAATAGATTAGAATTCTAGAACCATATGCAAGACGTCACATACGAACTAGTGCTATTCGATTGATTCTATTAGAATCAAACAGAAAGTTTGATTCTAGATTCAAATAGTTTTGAATATATTTATTGAATAGTGAAACAGTCTTTTCTAAAATGACGTCTTGCATATGACTCATAGAGATAGTAGATAGACTAGCTAGAATCAAACTTTCACTGTTCTATCTACTATTGATTCTTGCTGGTCTAGAATCAATAGATTAGAATTCTAGAACCATATGCAAGACGTCACATACGAACTAGTGCTATTCTATTGATTCTATTAGAATCAAACAGAAAGTTTGATTCTAGATTCAAATAGATTTGAATCTATTTATTGAATAGTGAAAAAGTCTTTTCTAAAATGACGTCTTGCATATGACTCATAGAAATAGTAGATAGACTAGCTAGAATCAATAGATTAGAATTCTAGAACCATATGCAAGACGTCACATACGAACTAGTGCTATTCTTTTGATTCTATTAGAATCAAACAGAAAGTTTGATTCTAGATTCAAATAGATTTGAATCTATTTATTGAATAGTGAAAAAGTCTTTTCTAAAATTACGTCTTGCATATGACTCATAGAAATAGTAGATAGACTAGCTAGAATCAAACTTTCACTGTTCTATCTACTATTGATTCTAGCTGGTCTAGAATCAATAGATTAGAATTCTAGAACCATATGCAAGACTTCACATACGAACTAGTGCTATTTTATTGATTCTATTAGAATCAAACAGAAAGTTTGATTCTAGATTCAAATAGATTTGAATCTATTTATTGAATAGTGAAAAAGTCTTTTCTAAAATGACGTCTTGCATATGACTCATAGAAATAGTAGATAGACTAGCTAGAATCAATAGATTAGAATTCTAGAACCATATGCAAAACGTCACATACGAACTAGTGCTATTCTATTGATTCTATTAGAATCAAACAGAAAGTTTGATTCTAGATTCAAATAGATTTGAATCTATTTATTGAATAGTGAAAAAGTCTTTTCTAAAATGATGTCTTGCATATGACTCATAGAAATAGTAGATAGACTAGCTAGAATCAAACTTTCACTGTTCTATCTACAATTGATTCTAGCTGGTCTAGAATCAATAGATTAGAATTCTAGAACCATATGCAATTCTATTCTATCTACAATTGATTCTAATAGAATCAATAGAATAGCACTAGTTCGTATGTGACGTCTTGCATATGGTTCTAGAATTCTAATCTATTGATTCTAGCTAGTCTATCTACTATTTCTAGGAGTCATATGCAAGACGTCATTTTAGAAAAGACTTTTTCACTATTCAATAAATAGATTCAGATCTATTTGAATCTAGAATCAAACTTTCTGTTTGATTCTAATAGAATCAATAGAATAGCACTAGTTCGTATGTGACGTCTCGCATATGGTTCTAGAATTCTAATCTATTGATTCTAGCTAGTCTATCTACTATTTCTATGAATCACATGCAATACGTCATTTTAGGAAAGACTTTTTCACTATTCAATAAATAGATTCAAATCTATTTAAATCTAGAATCAAACTTTCTGTTTGCTTCTAATAGAATCAATAGAATAGCACTAGTTCGTATGTGACGTCTTGCATATGGTTCTAGAATTCTAATCTATTGATTCTAGACCAGCTAGAATCAATAGTAGATAGAACAGTGAAAGTTTGATTCTAGCTAGTCTATCTACTATTTCTATGAGTCATATGCAAGACGTCATTTTAGAAAAGACTTTTTCACTATTCAATAAATAGATTCAAATCTATTTGAATCTAGAATCAAACTTTCTGTTTGATTCTAATAGAATCAATAGAATAGCACTAGTTCGTATGTGACGTCTTGCATATGGTTCTAGAATTCTAATCTATTGATTCTAGCATGTCTATCTACTATTTCTATGAGTCATATGCAAGACGTCATTTTAGAAAAGACTTTTTGCACTATTCAATAAATAGATTCAAATCTATTTGAATCTAGAATCAAACTTTTTGTTTGATTATAATAGAATCAATAGAATAGCACTAGTTCGTATGTGACGTCTTGCATATGGTTCTAGAATTCTAATCTATTGATTCTAGACCAGCTAGAATCAATAGTAGATAGAACAGTGAAAGTTTGATTCTAGATAGTCTATCTACTATTTCTATGAGTCATATGCAAGACGTCATTTTAGAAAAGACTTTTTCACTATTCAATAAATAGATTCAAATCTATTTGGATCTAGAATCAAACTTTCTGTTTGATTCTAACATAATCAATAGAATAGCACTAGTTCGTATGTGACGTCTTGCATATATTTCTAGAATTCTAATCTATTGATTCTAGCTAGTCTATCTACTATTTCTATGAGTCATATGCAAGACGTCATTTTAGAAAAGACTTTTTCACTATTCAATAAATAGATTCAAATCCATTTGAATCTAGAATCAAACTTTCTGTTTGATTCTAATAGAATCAATAGAATAGCACTAGTTCGTATGTGACGTCTTGCATATGGTTCTAGAATTCTAATCTATTGATTCTAGACCAGCTAGAATCAATAGTAGATAGAACAGTGAAAGTTTGATTCTAGCTAGTCTATCTACTATTTCTATGAGTCATATGCAAGACGTCATTTTAGAAAAGACTTTTTCACTATTCAATAAATAGATTCAAATCTATTTGAATCTAGAATCAAACTTTTTGTTTGATTCTAATAGAATCAATAGAATAGCAATAGTTCGTATGTGACGTCTTGAATATGGTTCTAGAATACTAATCTATTGATTCTAGACCAGCTAGAATCAATAGTAGATAGAACAGTGAAAGTTTGATTCTAGCTAGTCTATCTACTATTTCTATGAGTCATATGCAAGAAGTCATTTTAGAAAAGACTTTTTCACTATTCAATAAATAGATTCAAATCTATTTGAATCTAGAATCAAACTTTCTGTTTGATTCTAATAGAATCAATAGAATAGCACTAGTTCGTATGTGACGTCTTGCATATGGTTCTAGAATTCTAATCGATTGATTCTAGCTAGTCTGTCTACTATTTCTATGAGTCATATGCAAGACGTCATTTTAGAAAAGACTTTTTCACTATTCAATAAATAGATTCAAATCTATTTGAATCTAGAATCAAACTTTCTATTTGATTCTAATAGAATCAATAGAATAGCACTAGTTCGTATGTGACGTCTTGCATATGGTTCTAGAATTCTAATCTATTGATTCTAGACCAGCTAGAATCAATAGTAGATAGAACAGTGAAAGTTTGATTCTAGCTAGTCTATCTACTATTTCTATGAGTCATATGCAAGACGTCATTCTAGAAAAGACTTTTTCACTATTCAATAAATAGATTCAAATCTATTGAATCTAGAATCAAACTTTCTGTTTGATTCTAATAGAATCAATAGAATAGCACTAGTTCGTATGTGACGTCTTGCATATGGTTCTAGAATTCTAATCTATTGATTCTAGCTAGTCTATCTACTATTTCTATGAGTCATATGCAAGACGTCATTTTAGAAAAAACTTTTTCACTATTCAATAAATAGATTCAAATCTATTTGAATCTAGAATCAAACTTTCTGTTTGATTCTAATAGAATCAATAGAATAGCATTAGTTCGTATGTGACGTCTTGCATATGGTTCTAGAATTCTAATCTATTGATTCTAGCTAGTCTATCTACTATTTCTATGAGTCATATGCAAGACGTCATTTTAGAAAAGACTTTTTCACTATTCAATAAATAGATTCAAATCTATTTGAATCTAGAATCAAACTTTCTGTTTGATTCTAATAGAATCAATCGAATAGCACTAGTTCGTATGTGACGTCTTGCATATGGTTCTAGAATTCTACTCTATTGATTCTAGACCAGCTAGAATCAATAGTTAAAAAGTCTTTTCTAAAATGACGTCTTGCATATGACTCATAGAAATAGTAGATAGACTAGCTAGAATAAAACTTTCACTGTTCTATCTACTATTGATTCTAGCTGGTCTAGAATCAATAGATTAGAATTCTAGAACCATATGCAAGACGTCACATACGAACTAGTGCTATTCTATTGATTCTATTAGAGTCAAACAGAAAGTTTGATTCTAGATTCAAATAGATTTGAATCTATTTATTGAATAGTGAAAAAGTCTTTTCTAAGATGACGTCTTGCATATGACTCATAGAAATAGTAGATAGACTAGCTAGAATCAATAGATTAGAATTCTTGAACCATATGCAAGACGTCACATACGAACTAGTGCTATTCTATTGATTCTATTAGAATCAAACAGAAAGTTTGATTCTAGATTCAAATAGATTTGAATCTATTTATTGAATAGTGAAAAAGTCTTTTCTAAAATGACGTCTTGCATATGAATCATAGAAATAGTAGATAGACTAGCTAGAATCAAACTTTCACTGTTCTATCTACTATTTTTTCACTATTCAATAAATAGATTCAAATCTATTTGAATCTAGAATCAAAGTTTCTGTTTGATTCTAATAGAATCAATAGAATAGCACTAGTTCGTATGTGACGTCTTGCATATGGTTCTAGAATTCTAATCTATTGATTCTAGCTAGTCTATATACTATTTCTATGAGTCATATGCAAGACGTCATTTTAGAAAAGACTTTTTCACTAATCAATAAATAGATTCAAATCTATTTGAATCTAGAATCAAACTTTCTGTTTGATTCTAATAGAATCAATAGAATAGCACTAGTTCATATGTGACGTCTTGCATATGGTTCTAGAATTCTAATCTATTGATTCTAGACCAGCTAGAATCAATAGTAGATAGAACAGTGAAAGTTTGATTCTAGCTAGTTCATCTACTATTTCTATGAGTCATATGCAAGACGTCATTTTAGAAAAGACTTTTTCACTATTCAATAAATAGATTCAAATCTATTTGAATCTAGAATCAAACTTTCTGTTTGATTCTAATAGAATCAATAGAATAGCACTAGTTCGTATGTGACGTCTTGCATATGGTTCTAGAATTCTAATCTATTGATTTTAGACCAGCTAGAATCAATAGTAGATAGAACAGTTAAAGCTTGATTCTAGCTAGTCTATCTACTATTTCTATGAGTCATATGCAAGACGTCATTTTAGAAAAGACTTTTTCACTATTCAATAAATAGATTCAAATCTATTTGAATCTAGAATCAAACTTTCTGTTTGATTCTAATAGAATCAATAGAATAGCACTAGTTCGTATGTGACGTCTTGCATATGGTTCTAGAATTCTAATCTATTGATTTTAGACTAGCTAGAATCAATAGTAGATAGAACAGTTAAAGTTTGATTCTAGCTAGTCTATCTACTATTTCTATGAGTCATATGCAAGACGTCATTTTAGAAAAGACTTTTTCACTATTCAATAAATAGATTCAAATCTATTTGAATCTAGAATCAAACTTTCTGTTTGATTCTAATAGAATCAATAGAATAGCACTAGTTCGTATGTGACGTCTTGCATATGGTTCTAGAATTCTAATCTATTGATTTTAGCTAGTCTATCTACTATTTCTATGAGTCACATGCAAGACGTCATTTTAGAAAAGACTTTTTCACTATTCAATAAATAGATTCAAATCTATTTGAATCTAGAATCATTCTTTCTGTTTGATTCTAATAGAATCAATAGAATAGCACTAGTTCGTATGTGACGTCTTGCATATGGTTCTAGAATTCTAATCTATTGATTCTAGCTATGCTATCTACCATTTCTATGAGTCATATGCAAGACGTCATTTTAGAAAAGACTTTTTCACTAATCAATAAATAGATTCAAATCTATTTGAATCTAGAATCAAACTTTCTGTTTGATTCTAGTAGAATCAATAGAATAGCACTAGTTCATATGTGACGTCTTGCATATGGTTCTAGAATTCTAATCTATTGATTCTAGACCAGCTAGAATCAATAGTAGATAGAACAGTGAAAGTTTGATTCTAGCTAGTTTATCTACTATTTCTATGAGTCATATGCAAGACGTCATTTTAGAAAAGAACTTTTCACTATTCAATAAATAGATTCAAATCTATTTGAATCTAGAATCAAACTTTCTGTTTGATTCTAATAGAATCAATAGAATAGCACTAGTTCGTATGTGACGTCTTGCATATGGTTCTAGAATTCTAATCTATTGATTCTAGCTAGTCTATCTACTATTTCTATAAGTCATATGCAAGACGTAATTTTAGAAAAGACTTTTTCACTATTCAATAAATAGATTCAAATCTATTTGAATCTAGAATCAAACTTTCTGTTTGATTCTAATAGAATCAATAGAATAGGACTAGTTCGTATGTGACGTCTTGCATATGGTTCTATAATTCTAATCTATTGATTTTAGACCAGCTAGAATCAATAGTAGATAGAACAGTGAAAGTTCGATTCTAGCTAGTCTATCTACTATTTCTATGAGTCATATGCAAGACGTCATTTTAGAAAAGACTTTTTCACTATTCAATAAATAGATTCAAATCTATTTGAATCTAGAATCAAACTTTCTGTTTGATTCTAATAGAATCAATAGAATAGCACTAGTTCGTATGTGACGTCTTGCATATGGTTCTAGAATTCTAATCTATTGATTTTAGCTAGTCTATCTACTATTTCTATGAGTCACATGCAAGACGTCATTTTAGAAAAGACTTTTTCACTATTCAATAAATAGATTCAAATCTATTTGAATCTAAAATCATTCTTTCTGTTTGATTCTAATAGAATCAATAGAATAGCACTAGTTCGTATGTGACGCCTTGCATATGGTTCTAGAATTCTAATCTATTAATTCTAGACCAGCTAGAATCAATAGTAGATTGAACAGTGAAAGTTTGATTCTAGCTAGTCTATCTACTATTTCTATGAGTCATATGCAAGACGTCATTTTAGAAAAGACTTTTTCACTATTCAGTAAATAGATTCAAATCTATTTGAATCTAGAATCAAACTTTCTGTTTGATTCTAATAGAATCAATAGAATAGCACTAGTTCGTATGTGACGTCTTGCATATGGTTCTAGAATTCTAATCTATTGATTCTAGCTAGTCTATCTACTATTTCTATGAGTCATATGCAAGACGTCATTTTAGAAAAGACTTTTTCACTATTCAATAAATAGATTCAAATCTATTTGAATCTAGAACTAAACTTTCTGTTTGATTCAAATAGAATCAATAGAATAGCAATAGTTCGTATGTGACGTCTTGCATATGGTTCTAGAATTCTAATCTATTGATTCTATACCAGCTAGAATCAATAGTAGATAGAACAGTGAAAGTTTGATTCTAGCTAGTCTATCTACTATTTCTATGAGTCATATGCAAGACGTCATTTTAGAAAAGAATTTTTCACTATTCAATAAATAGATTCAAATCTATTTGAATCTAGAATCAAACTTTCTGTTTGATTCTAATAGAATCAATAGAATAGCACTAGTTCGTATGTGACGTCTTGCATATGGTTCTAGAATTCTAATCGATTGATTCTAGCTAGTCTATCTACTATTTCTATGAGTCATATGCAAGACGTCATTTTAGAAAAGACTTTTTCACTATTCAATAAATAGATTCAAATCTATTTGAATCTAGAATCAAACTTTTTGTTTGATTCTAATAGAATCAATAGAATAGCACTAGTTCGTATGTGACGTCTTGCATATGGTTCTAGAATTCTAATCTATTGATTCTAGACCAGCTAGAATCAATAGTAGATAGAACAGTGAAAGTTTGATTCTAGCTAGTCTATCTACTATTTCTATGAGTCATATGCAAGACGTCATTTTAGAAAAGACTTTTTCACTATTCAATAAATAGATTCAAATCTATTTGAATCTAGAATCAAACTTTCTGTTTGATTCTAATAGAATCAATAGAATAGCACTAGTTCGTATGTGACGTCTTGCATATGGTTCTAGAATTCTAATCGATTGATTCTAGCTAGTCTGTCTACTATTTCTATGAGTCATATGCAAGACGTCATTTTAGAAAAGACTTTTTCACTATTCAATAAATAGATTCAAATCTATTTGAATCTAGAATCAAACTTTCTATTTGATTCTAATAGAATCAATAGAATAGCACTAGTTCGTATGTGACGTCTTACATATGGTTCTAGAATTCTAATCTATTGATTCTAGACCAGCTAGAAGCAATAGTAGATAGAACAGTGAAAGTTTGATTCTAGCTAGTCTATCTACTATTTCTATGAGTCATATGCAAGACGTCATTTTAGAAAAAACTTTTTCACTATTCAATAAATAGATTCAAATCTATTTGAATCTAGAATCAAACATTCTGTTTGATTCTAATAGAATCAATGAAATAGCACTAGTTCGTATGTGACGTCTTGCATATGGTTCTAGAATTCTAATCTATTGATTCTAGCTAGTCTATCTACTATTTCTATGAGTCATATGCAAGACGTCATTTTAGAAAAGACTTTTTCACTATTCAATAAATAGATTCAAATCTATTTGAATCTAGAATCAAACTTTCTGTTTGATTCTAATAGAATCAATAGAATAGCACTAGTTCGTATGTGACGTCTTGCATATGGTTCTAGAATTCTAATCTATTGATTCTAGACCAGCAAGAATCAATAGTAGATAGAACAGTGAAAGTTTGATTCTAGCTAGTCTATCTACTATCTCTATGAGTCATATGCAAGACGTCATTTTAGAAAAGACTGTTTCACTATTCAATAAATATATTCAAAACTATTTGAATCTAGAATCAAACTTTCTGTTTGATTCTAATAGAATCAATCGAATAGCACTAGTTCGTATGTGACGTCTTGCATATGGTTCTAGAATTCTAATCTATTGATTCTAGACCAGCTAGAATCAATAGTTAAAAAGTCTTTTCTAAAATGACGTCTTGCACATGACTCATAGAAATAGTAGATAGACTAGCTAGAATAAAACTTTCACTATTCTATCTACTATTGATTCTAGCTGGTCTAGATTCAATAGATTAGAATTCTAGAACCATATGCAAGACGTCACATACGAACTAGTGCTATTCTATTGATTCTATTAGAATCAAACAGAAAGTTTGATTCTAGATTCAAATAGATTTGAATCTATTTATTGAATAGTAAAAAAGTCTTTTCTAAAATGACGTCTTGCATATGACTCATAGAAATAGTAGATAGACTAGCTAGAATCAAACTTTCACTGTTCTATCTACTATTTTTTCACTATTCAATAAATAGATTCAAATCTATTTGAATCTAGAATCAAACTTTCTGTTTGATTCTAATAGAATCAATAGAATAGCACTAGTTCGTATGTGACGTCTTGCATATGGTTCTAGAATTCTAATCTATTGATTCTAGCTAGTCTATCTACTATTTCTATGAGTCATATGCAAGACGTCATTTTAGAAAAGACTTTTTCACTATTCAATAAATAGATTCAAATCTATTTGAATCTAGAATCAAACTTTCTGTTTGATTCTAATAGAATCAATAGAATAGCACTAGTTCGTATGTGACGTCTTGCATATGGTTCTAGAATTCTAATCTATTGATTTTAGACCAGCTAGAATCAATAGTAGATAGAACAGTGAAAGTTTGATTCTAGCTAGTCTATCTACTATTTCTATGAGTCATATGCAAGACGTCATTTTAGAAAAGACTTTTTCACTATTCAATAAATAGATTCAAATCTATTTGAATCTAGAATCAAACTTTCTGTTTGATTCTAATAGAATCAATAGAATAGCACTAGTTCGTATGTGACGTCTTGCATATGGTTCTAGAATTCTGCTCTATTGATTCTAGACCAGCTAGAATCAATAGTTAAAAAGTCTTTTCTAAAATGACGTCTTGCACATGACTCATAGAAATAGTAGATAGACTAGCTAGAATAAAACTTTCACTATTCTATCTACTATTGATTCTAGCTGGTCTAGATTCAATAGATTAGAATTCTAGAACCATATGCAAGACGTCACATTCGAACTAGTGCTATTCTATTGATTCTATTAGAATCAAACAGAAAGTTTGATTCTAGATTCAAATAGATTTGAATCTATTTATTGAATAGTGAAAAAGTCTTTTCTAAAATGACGTCTTGCATATGACTCATAGAAATAGTAGATAGACTAGCTAGAATAAATAGATTAGAATTCTAGAACCATATGCAAGACGTCACATACGAACTAGTGCTATTCTATTGATTCTATTAGAATCAAACAGAAAGTTTGATTCTAGATTCAAATAGATTTGAATCTATTTATTGAATAGTAAAAAAGTCTTTTCTAAAATGACGTCTTGCATATGACTCATAGAAATAGTAGATAGACTAGCTAGAATCAAACTTTCACTGTTCTATCTACTATTTTTTCACTATTCAATAAATAGATTCAAATCTATTTGAATCTAGAATCAAACTTTCTGTTTGATTCTAATAGAATCAATAGAATAGCACTAGTTCGTATGTGACGTCTTGCATATGGTTCTAGAATTCTAATCTATTGATTCTAGCTAGTCTATCTACTATTTCTATGAGTCATATGCAAGACGTCATTTTAGAAAAGACTTTTTCACTATTCAATAAATAGATTCAAATCTATTTGAATCTAGAATCAAACTTTCTGTTTGATTCTAATAGAATCAATAGAATAGCACTAGTTCGTATGTGACGTCTTGCATATGGTTCTAGAATTCTAATCTATTGATTTTAGACCAGCTAGAATCAATAGTAGATAGAACAGTGAAAGTTTGATTCTAGCTAGTCTATCTACTATTTCTATGAGTCATATGCAAGACGTCATTTTAGAAAAGACTTTTTCACTATTCAATAAATAGATTCAAATCTATTTGAATCTAGAATCAAACTTTCTGTTTGATTCAAATAGAATCAATAGAATAGCACTAGCTCGTATGTGACGTCTTGCATATGGTTCTAGAATTCTAATCTATTGATTCTAGCTAGTCTATCTACTATTTCTATGAGTCATATGCAAGACGTCATTTTAGAAAAGACTTTTTCACTATTCAATAAATAGATTCAAATCTATTTGAATCTAGAATCAAACTTTCTGTTTGATTCTAATAGAATCAATAGAATAGCACTAGTTCGTATGTGATGTCTTGCATATGGTTCTAGAATTCTAATCTATTGATTCTAGACCAGCTAGAATCAATAGTAGATAGAACAGTGAAAGTTTGATTCTAGCTAGTCTATCTACTATTTCTATGAGTCATATGCAAGACCTCATTTTAGAAAAGACTTTTTCACTATTCAATAAATAGATTCAAATCTATTTGAATCTAGAATCAAACTTTCTGTTTGATTTTAATAGAATCGATAGAATAGCACTAGTTCGTATGTGACGTCTTGCATATGGTTCTAGAATTCTAATCTATTGATTCTAGCTAGTCTATCTACTATTTCTATGAGTCATATGCAAGAAGTCATTTTAGAAAAGACTTTTTCACTATTCAATAAATATATTCAAATCTATTTGAATCTAGAATCAAACTTTCTGTTTGATTCTAATAGAATCAATAGAATAGCACTAGTTCGTATGTGACGTCTTGCATATGGTTCTAGAATTCTAATCTATTGATTCTAGACCAGCTAGAATCAATAGTAGATAGAACAGTGAAAGTTTGATTCTAGCTAGTCTATCTACTATTTCTATGAGTCATATGCAAGACGTCATTTTAGAAAAGACTTTTTCACTATTCAATAAATAGATTCAAATCTATTTGAATCTAGAATCAAACTTTCTGTTTGATTCTAATATAATCAATAGAATAGCACTAGTTCGTATGTGACGTCTTGCATATGGTTCTAGAATTTTAATCTATTGATTCTAGCTAGTCTATCTACTATTTCTATGAGTCATATGCAAGACGTCATTTTAGAAAAGACTTTTTCACTATTCAATAAATAGATTCAAATCTATTTGAATCTATAATCAAACTTTCTGTTTGATTCTAATAGAATCAATAGAATAGCACTAGTTCGTATGTGACGTCTTGCATATGGTTCTAGAATTCTAATCTATTGATTCTAGACCAGCTAGAATCAATAGTAGATAGAACAGTGAAAGTTTGATTCTAGCTAGTCTATCTACTATTTCTGTGAGTCATATGCAAGAAAAGACTTTTTCACTATTCAATAAATAGATTCAAATCTATTTGAATCTAGAATCAAACTTTCTGTTTGATTCTAATAGAATCAATAGAATAGCACTAGTTCGTATGTGACGTCTTGCATATGGTTCTAGAATTCTAATCTATTGATTCTAGATAGTCTATCTACTATTTCTATGAGTCATATGCAAGACGTCATTTTAGAAAAGACTTTCTCACTATTCGATAAATAGATTCAAATCTATTTGAATCTAGAATCAAACTTTCTGTTTGATACTAATAGAATCAATAGAATAGCACTAGTTCGTATGTGACGTCTTGCATATGGTTCTAGAATTCTAATCTATTGATTCTAGACCAGCTAGAATCAATAGTAGATAGAACAGTGAAAGTTTGATTCTAGCTAGTCTATCTACTATTTCTATGAGTCATATGCAAGACGTCATTTTAGAAAAGACTTTTTCACTATTCAATAAATAGATTCAAATCTATTTGAATCTAGAATCAAACTTTCTGTTTGATTCTAATAGAATCAATAGAATAGCACTAGTTCGTATGTGACGTCTTGCATATGGTTCTAGAATTCTAATCTATTATATATCTAATCATAATCATTGATTCTAGCTAGTCTATCTACTATTTCTATGAGTCATATGCAAGACGTCATTTTAGAAAAGACTTTTTCACTATTCAATAAATAGATTCAAATCTATTTGAATCTAGAATCAAACTTTCTGTTTGATTCTAATAGAATCAATAGAATAGCACTAGTTCGTATGTGACGTCTTGCATATGGTTCTAGAATTCTAATCTATTGATTCTAGACCAGCTAGAATCAATAGTAGATAGAACAGTGAAAGTTTGATTCTAGCTAGTCTATCTACTATTTCTATGAGTCATATGCAAGACGTCATTTTAGAAAAGACTTTTTCACTATTCAATAAATAGATTCAAATCTATTTGAATCTAGAATCAAACTTTCTGTTTTGTTCTAATAGAATCAATAGAATAGCACTAGTTCGTATGTGCCGTCTTGCATATGGTTCTAGAATTCTAATCTATTGATTCTAGCTAGTCTATCTACTATTTCTATGAGTCATATGCAAGACGTCATTTTAGAAAAGACTTTTTCACTATTCAATAAATAGATTCAAATCTATTTGAATCTAGAATCAAACTTTCTGTTTGATTCTAATAGAATCAATAGAATAGCACTAGTTCGTATGTGACGTCTTGCATATGGTTCTAGAATTCTAATCTATTGATTCTAGACCAGCTAGAATCAATAGTAGATAGAACAGTGAAAGTTTGATTCTAGCTAGTCTATCTACTATTTCTATGAGTCATATGCAAGACGTCATTTTAGAAAAGACTTTTTCACTATTCAATAAATAGATTCAAATCTATTTGAATCTAGAATCAAACTTTCTGTTTGATTCTAATAGAATCAATAGATTAGCACTAGTTCGTATGTGACGTCTTGCATATGGTTCTAGAATTCTAATCTATTGATTCTAGCTAGTCTATCTACTATTTCTATGAGTCATATGCAAGACTTCAGTTTAGAAAAGACTTTTTCACTATTCAATAAATAGATTCAAATCTATTTGAATCTAGAATCAAACTTTCTGTTTGATTCTAATAGAATCAATAGAATAGCACTAGTTCGTATGTGACGTCTTGCATATGGTTCTAGAATTCTAATCTATTGATTCTAGACCAGCTAGAATCAATAGTAGATAGAACAGTGAAAGTTTGATTCTAGCTAGTCTATTTACTATTTCTATGATTCATATGCAAGACGTCATTTTAGAAAAGACTTTTTCACTATTCAATAAATAGATTCAAATCTATTTGAATCTAGAATCAAACTTTCTGTTTGATTCTAATAGAATCAATAGAATAGCACTAGTTCGTATGTGACGTCTTGCATATGGTTCTAGAATTCTAATCTATTGATTCTAGCTAGTCTATCTACTATTTCTATGAGTCATATGCAAGACGTCATTTTAGGAAAGTTTGATTCTAGCTAGTCTATCTACTATTTCTATGAGTCATATGCAAGACGTCATTTTAGAAAAGACTTTTTCACTATTCAATAAATAGATTCAAATCTATTTGAATCTAGAATCAAATTTTCTGTTTGATTCTAATAGAATCAATAGAATAACACTAGTTCGTATGTGATGTCTTGCATATGGTTCTAGAATTCTAATCTATTGATTCTAGCTAGTCTATCTACTATTTCTATGAGTTATATGCAAGACGTCATTTTAGAAAAAACTTTTTCACTATTCAATAAATAGATTCAAATCTATTTGAATCTAGAATCAAACTTTCTGTTTGATTCTAATAGAATCAATAGAATAGCACTAGTTCGTATGTGACGTCTTGCATATGGTTCTAGAATTCTAATCTATTGATTCTAGACCAGCAATAGCTCTTCTATTGATTCTATTAGAATCAAACAGAAAGTTTGATTCTAGATTCAAATAGATTTGAATCTATTTATTGAATAGTGAAAAAGTCTTTTCTAAAATGACGTCTTGCATATGACTCATAGAAATAGTAGATAGACTAGCTAGAATCAAACTTTCACTGTAGATAGAACAGTGAAAGTTTGATTCTAGCTAGTCTCTCTACTATTTCTATGAGTCATATGCAAGACGTCATTTTAGAAAAGACTTTTTCACTATTCAATAAATAGATTCAAATCTATTTGAATCTAGAATCAAAGTTTCTGTTTGATTCTAATAGAATCAATAGAATAGCACTAGTTCGTATGTGACGTCTTGCATATGGTTCTAAAATTCTAATCTATTGATTCTAGACCAGCTAGAATCAATAGTAGATAGAACAGTGAAAGTTTGATTCTAGCTAGTCTATCTACTATTTCTATGAGTCATATGCAAGACGTCATTTTAGAAAAGACTTTTTCACTATTCAATAAATAGATTCAAATCTATTTGAATCTAGAATCAAACTATCTGTTTGATTCTAATAGAATCAATAGAATAGCATTAGTTCGTAAGTGACGTCTTGCATATGGTTCTAGAATTCTAATCTATTGATTCTAGACCAGCTAGAATCAATAGTAGATAGAACAGTGAAAGTTCGATTCTAGCTAGTCTATCTACTATTTCTATGAGTCATATGCAAGACGTCATTTTAGAAAAGACTTTTTCACTATTCAATAAATAGATTCAAATATATTTGAATCTAGAATCAAACTTTCTGTTTGATTCTAATAGAATCAATAGAATAGCACTAGTTCGTATGTTACGTCTTGCATATGGTTCTAGAATTCTAATCTATTGATTCTAGCTAGTCTATCTACTATTTCTATGAATCATATGCAAGACGTCATTTTAGGAAAGACTTTTTCACTATTCAATAAATAGATTCAAATCTATTTGAATCTAGAATCAAATTTTCTGTTTGATTCTAATAGAATCAATAGAATAGCACTAGTTCGTATGTGACGTCTTGCATATGGTTCTAGAATTCTAATCTATTGGTTCTAGACCAGCTAGAATCCATAGTAGATAGAACAGTGAAAGTTTGATTCTAGCTAGTCTATCTACTATTTCTATGAGTCATATGCAAGACGTCATTTTAGAAAAGACTTTTTCACTATTCAATAAATAGATTCAAATCTATTTGAATCTAGAATCAAATTTTCTGTTTGATTATAATAGAATCAATAGAATAACACTAGTTCGTATGTGATGTCTTGCATATGGTTCTAGAATTCTAATCTATTGATTCTAGCTAGTCTATCTACTATTTCTATGAGTCATATGCAAGACGTCATTTTAGAAAAGACTTTTTCACTATTCAATAAATAGATTCAAATCTATTTGAATCTAGAATCAAACTTTCTGTTTGATTCTAATAGAATCAATAGAATAGCACTAGTTCGTATGTGACGTCTTGCATATGGTTCTAGAATTCTAATCTATTGATTCTAGACCAGCAATAGCTATTCTATTGATTCTATTAGAATCAAACAGAAAGTTTGATTCTAGATTCAAATAGATTTGAATCTATTTATTGAATAGTGAAAAAGTCTTTTCTAAAATGACGTCTTGCATATGACTCATAGAAATAGTAGATAGACTAGCTAGAATCAAACTTTCACTGTAGATAGAACAGTGAAAGTTTGATTCTAGCTAGTCTCTCTACTATTTCTATGAGTCATATGCAAGACGTCATTCTAGAAAAGACTTTTTCACTATTCAATAAATAGATTCAAATCTATTTGAATCTAGAATCAAACTTTCTGTTTGATTCTAATAGAATCAATAGAATAGCACTAGTTCGTATGTGACGTCTTGCATATGGTTCTAAAATTCTAATCTATTGATTCTAGACCAGCTAGAATCAATAGTAGATAGAACAGTGAAAGTTTGATTCTAGCTAGTCTATCTACTATTTCTATGAGTCATATGCAAGACGTCATTTTAGAAAAGACTTTTTCACTATTCAATAAATAGATTCAAATCTATTTGAATCTAGAATCAAACTTTCTGTTTGATTATAATAGAATCAATAGAATAGCACTAGTTCGTATATGACGTCTTGCATATGGTTCTAGAATTCTAATCTATTGATACTAGCTAGTCTATCTACTATTTCTATGAGTCATATGCAAGACGTCATTTTAGAAAAGACTTTTTCACTATTCAATAAATAGATTCAAATGTATTTGAATCTAGAATCAAACTTTCTGTTTGATTCTAATAGAATCAATAGAATAGCACTAGTTCGTATGTGACGTCTTGCATATGGTTCTAGAATACTAATCTTTTGATTCTAGACCAGCTAGAATCAATAGTAGATAGAACAGTGAAAATTTGATTCTAGCTAGTCTATCTACTATTTCTATGAGTCATATGCAAGACGTCATTTTAGAAAAGACTTTTTCACTATTCAATAAATAGATTCAAATCTATTTGAATCAAGAATCAAACTTTCTGTTTGATTCTAATAGAATCAATAGAATAGCACTAGTTCGTATGTGACGTCTTGCATATGGTTCTAGAATTCTAATCTATTGATTTTAGACCAGCTAGAATCAATAGTAGATAGAACAGTGAAAGTTTGATTCTAGCTAGT
>NW_027064984.1:0-23676 GCF_032884065.1 Artemia franciscana
GACAGGGAATATAAATGGGGACCAGGACACTCAAAGAGAAATTAAAGACCAGGTAACCGGAACACAAATGACGACCGGGACACAGGGAATATAAATGACGACCAAGACACTCGAAGAGAAATTACAAACTGGGACACCGGGACACAAATGACGACCGGGACACAGGGAAACAACAACAACGGGGACGCTGGGGGGGACAGGGGGATATATAAATGACGACAGGGACACAGGGAATGTTCGATTAGCAATCACCATCAACAAAGCTCAAGGGGCAATCATTAGAATAATGAGTATAGATCTGAATACAGATTGTTTTTCCCATGAACAATTATATGTTGCATGTTCAAGAGTCAGTGAACCTGACAATCTATTTATATGCACAGACAATGGGACAGCCAAGAATGTTGTATATTCGCAAGTTTTACGTAATTAAATATATATATATATATATATATATATATATATATATATATATATATATATATATATATATATATATATATATATATATATATATATATATATCTATATTCACAGGTGGGACACAGGGACACAACTACAATGGCGCGTAACTAATATGGCGCGTAACGACCTACGCGCGCGGGGGGGCTTGGGGGGGGGCGCGAAGCCCCCACCAACTACGTGTTGGGTGGCGATTCACGCCACCCCAACAGCTAGTTAATATAAATCATACTAGTTCTACGTTGTAGGGCAACGTGGGGTGCTGCGGCAAATTTGTTCGGCTTCGCCGAGTAAAGTGTTGCGACAGAAACACTTTGGTTTTGTTTCTTCAAACAAGGTTTTGTTTGATGTGAAACCTGATGAAACAAGGTTTTGGTTTTGTTTCTTCAACAGCTAGTGTTGTATATTCGCAAGTTTTACGTAGTTCAAAACACATATATAAATCTATCTATATTCATAGGTGGTACACAGGGACACAACTACAATGGCGCGTAACGACTTACGCGCGGGGGGGGCACGAAATGCCCCCTCCAACTAGGTGTTGGGGTGGCGCGAAGCGCCACCCCAACAGCTTGTTAATTATAAATCATACTAGATCTACGTTGCATGGGCAACGTGGGGTGCTGCGCCAACCTTTGTTCGGTTTCGCCGAGTAAAGTGTTGCAATAGCAACACTTTGGTTTTGTTTCTTCGCTTCGATTAAATACATAAGATGTTAATCTGTAAGAATCTTAAAATAAATACTAGGTACGCCAACTCGCAAAAGTTGCAAACCCCAGATTGCAACTAGCAAAAGTTGCAAACCCCTCATCGCTGAAGATGATTGTAGCCTAACAGCCGATTATCACTTACAAGTCCCCTACATGTCTTACCACTGGAACCAAATTGGTCTTACTATCAAATACACCGGAAACACATAATAGGTACATCAACTAGGAAAAGTTGCTAACCCCTCATTGCCGAAGATTATTATGAGCTAACAGCCGACTGTTGCTTAAAACTCTCCTATATATGCCACAATTGATATCAGCCTATTTCTGGTTTCAGTGTATACCTTACTACTGAAGTTGTCAACCACTTTAAACTTTCAAACTGCTATATCTTATGAAGGAATTTTTCTACGAAAAAATGGATGACATATACTTTGATCAGCTCATCAAAAGATATGGACTGCCATCGAAAAAAAAATCTATCTGTCTTAGTTCAAAAGTTGACTTTTTTGCCGTAGGCCAAGTTTAAGACGTCATCATTTAGAAAGGAGCAAAGGAATTTCTTTAACAATGAGAGAACTTTTGAAGTTTATGCCATTTCTGTATCGGCCTATTTTTGGTTTCAGTGCGTGCCTTATTACTGAAGTTGTCAACCCCTTAAGCTTTCAATCTGGTATATCTCATGAAGGAATTTTTCTACCAAAAAAGGATGACATATACATTGATCAGCTCATCAAGAGCTATCGATTGCCGTCGAAAAAAACAAATTTATCTGTCTCAATTCAAAAGTTGACTTTTTTACCGTAGGCCATGTTTCTAACGTCGTTTCTTAGAAGAGAGCAAAGGATAGACTCTAATTTCTTTAATAATGAGAGAAAATTTAAAGTTTAACAGCCACATCTGATACCATTTCTTTACCGCAATCCCCAGTGCGAAAAATCGAATGATAAACTCAGCTGAAATCACGAACAGAAATGGGTAGAAACACAAGCAAAAACCATCCTTTTTGGCCCCAGGTAAGAGTTCTACGAAGCTTTCCAAATGCAAAGTCATATTCATCAATCTGGCCTAAGGTCCACACTTTTCGTAAAAATCGCAGAGATTAGATCCTTGCCACTTTCTAGGAATAAGCTGAAATTGGGGTGCTAGGGGGGAAAAACACGACAAAACCAAAGTGTTGCTGTCGCAGCACAAATATTGCAAAATTATAACTGTGCCTACACGCATTTAGTTTGCTTTTAATCGCAGAAAACGTTGGTTTATATAGTTCTTTTACCTATCTTTGTTTTCACGTGAGAAATTTTATCAAGGGGGGGGGGATGCAGAGTTAGGCTAAATTTGTTGCCATTATTTCCAAACAAATATAATGAGCATACATTATTCATGAAAACAAAAATATACGTTACGAAAACTGGGAAATACTAGATATTGTCTACTCCAAAACTTTCAAGTTCGAAATGTGTTGCAGGGCACTACTACTTTTGCAGTTCCTTCTTTTTCTTAGCATGTTCAATAGTCTATATTTTGGGAATACTGAAAATGGAAGCTCAAAATATTCCAGGAATGGGAACTGAATAAAAGATGAAAAGTTTTTCTGAAATTTTGTAATTTCCTGGAATATTTTTTTCTGAAACTAATCACTATAAAAAAGAAACAAAACTATCCTTGCACAAAAGTAAACTCTTATGGGATTGTATAACATCAGACGTAAAGAACATAGAATAATCTATTCACATTCTTAGAACAAAGTTAAACGCCTTTTCTATATTTTCAGGAAAATTGGACCTTAGAAAAGTGGACCTCAAGTTCCTAGATCAAGATTGTTGTTGTTATTATAAAATCTTTGAATTTGACAAGATTTTTTTTGTAATTTCTTTTTTGAATTTCAAAATTTGTCCCAGGCTATAATGAAAAAAGGTCTGGTTGCAATCAAACTCGCAGATCCAAAGAAGTCAGGCACTGGAGCTGTTCTCCTACAAAATAATTCTATATTGTACATATAATCCTATCTATATATATAAAAATAAGTTGTTTGTGTGTGTTTGGGTCTGTCGGGTGATGTCATGTTTGTGTGTTGACTGACGTCATGTTTTCGACTGACGAAGTTACAGACCGGGACATCGGGACACAAATGACGACCGGGACATCGGGACACAAACGACGACCGGGACACCGGCACATAGGGAATATAAATGACGACCGGGACACTCAAAGAGAAAGCGACCGGGACACAGGGAATGATCGATTAGCAATCACCATCAACAAAGCACCGGGACACAAATTACGACCGGGACACAGGGAGTATAAATGACGACCAGGACATAAGTAAAAAAAAAACTAAAAAAACTAAAAAAAGGTAAAAACTACAAAAAAAACTAAAAAGAAAAAAAAACTAAAAACTAATAAAAAAAACTAAGAAAGCTAAAAAACTAAAAAAACTAAATAAGAAAAAAAATAAAAAAAGGAAAAAAAAATGAAAAATAAAGGAGAAAAACAAAACTAAAAAAATAAAAATAAAAAAAAAACTAAAAAAAAAGAAAAAAACTAAAAAAAAATAAAAAGAAAAAAAAGGAAAAATACAAAAATTTATTTCATCATATACCATTTCAAAAACGAATGTATATACAGACCCGGACACCGGGATACAAATGACGACCGGGACACAGGGAATATAAATGACGACCGGGACACAGGGACACAACTACAACGAGGACGCCGGGGGGCGCAGGGGGATATATAAATGACGACGGGGACACAGGGAATGTTCGATTAGCAATCACCATCAACAAAGCTCAAGGGCAATCATTAGAATCATGAGGTATAACTAAAAAAACTAAAAAAAAGGTAAAAAACTAAAACCTAAAAAAAAGACCAATTCAAAAACGAATGTATATACAGACCGGGACACCGGGACACAAATGATGACCGGGACACAAGGAATATAAATGACGCCCCGGACCCTCAAAGAGAAATCACAGACTGGGACACCAGGACAAAAATGACGACCAGGACACAGGGAATATAAATGACGACCGGGACACAGGGACACAACTACAACGGGGACGCCGGGGGCACAGGGGGATATATAAGTAACGACGGCGACACGGGGAATCGTCGATTAGCAATCACCATCAACAAAGCTCAAGGGCAATCATTAGAATCATGAGGTATAGATCTGAATACGGATTGTTTTCCCATGGACTATTATATTTTGCATGTTCAAGAGTCGATAAACCTGACAATCTATTTATATGCACAGACAATGGGACAGCGAAGAATGTTGTATATTCGCAAGTTTTACGTAGTTAAAACATATATATATATATATATCTATCTATATTCACAGGTGGGACATAGGGACACAACTACAATGGCGCGTAACTAATATGGCGCGTAACGACTTACGCGCGCTGGGGGGCTTGGGGGGCGCGAAGCACCCCCACCAACTAGGTGTTGGGGTGGCGCGAAGCGCCACCCCAACAGCTAGTATTAAATAAACTGTGCGTATAATAATTCTTACATTTTTTCCATCTAAGCTCTTAAACAGCAAAGAAGTAAAAATATTTGCAAAATGAAAAGTAATTGTATGCTATTCTTTTTGGTTGAAGGTATTTTCATCAATATCTATATGTCTGTTTACTCCTGATCATCCCTCAGCAAATATTTCTAAATTTTCTTACCAGAAAACGATCTCTATTATTACAGAGAATGCTCCTACAAAACGACCTTGTAACTATAACATCCGATTTCGCCCAGAAAAGATATGCCTAATACTCTCTTTTATGTTCAGATAAACAATGAAAACCACAAGATGCAAGAAGACATTGATTGCTGTATGCTGACTTTGATGAGGTTCATCCGCATCAGTACTGGCAGATATCTAAAACTAAAGGATAAAATATGCTTAGATAATGAGCTCAAAATCAGCATACTAATTTATAGAAAAAAGCTGTCTAGCAATGCAGAGTGAAAATCCATCATTAACAGTAGAATTCTGCCCAGTCAGAAACTAGTTAACTATAATAATAATAATAATTTATTTTTAACCCACATCATAACAAGTTATGGCACTTGTGGAGTAACAAAAAGAAAAAAAAATGAGATACACTACAAGTAAATACACTACAAATAGAAAAAACATTATGCTACAATGAGATTAACCGAACAGACGGACCAAAGGATGATGAGGCGATAAACGATAAAAAGCTGATTCCGACAACCTTCCTCACATGAGGGCCAATTTTGCACTTATATCAGGGACATCAAACTTACGAATTATCTTCCTATTGCTATACCAAGGGGGGAGATAAAGTAAAAATGTACAATATCTGAAATAAAAAATCCGAATCTGATTAATATCTTTTTTCTTTAGAAGGGATAAAGACCAGAAAGGTAAAGGACAGAATGATCACAAAATGTAGCATATAGTCTACCGAGTGCACGTCTATTATACTTCCCTCGATTAGCAACTATCTTAGAATAGCCCGTTTGAATTTTCTTTTGAACATCACGAACAGTGCACTGCCGTAGGCAAGAAATTGAATTCGTAACAGTAATACCCAACCACCGAAAGGTGGAAACAAAGGGTATTGAAAAACCGCGACAAGCTAAGGGAGCATTAGAGGAAGTCGGACCATTAAAAACTAGAAATTCACATTTCTCAACATTAAGAGAAAGACCAATATTAGAAAATAGACGTGAAACTTTTGAGACCATAAACGAGAGACTTTGCTTATTTTTACACAAAAGTAAAAGGTCATCTGCATAAGCAAGATAAGAAACATCTGAGAGTCCAATAAAATAATTTGATCTAATTTCATCTAAAATACCAGAAATGCACATTTTGAATATACTAGGTGATAAAACCCCTCCTGCTTGACACCTCGACATAAACGGACAAACGGAGATCCAGACTTATTAATTCAGAGAAAAGAATTCTCATACCAAAAGCGAAGAAGAAAAATGACTGAAAGATTTACACCATTATTAAAAAGGGAAAAAAAAGCTTGACTGTGAACTACATTGTCAAAAGCTTTAGAAAGGTCCAAAGTACACATATAAAGTGGCGACCCCTCAGCCATGCTATTCTTAAGGGCGGAAGAAAGAACACGGTGTGCATGTTGACAACCAATACCAGCTTGAAACCCGAATTGATTTGATCCGAAATTTATATTTTCATTTAAATGAGGAATTAAAATATATTCAAGGATTTTACTCAAGTTACACGTAGTGGTTATAGGGCGATAAGATGAACATTGAGAAGGGAGTTTTCCCCGCTTTAGAATTGAGGTGACATTTCCACAAAGAAAGCTATCCGGAACCAGAGAAGATGTTAAACACATTTGGAACAACAACTGCAAATGAAATAAAAGAACAACACACTTTGGATTTATATTATTTACACTAATACCATCAATATCAATGGATGAAGATTTCAGTTGCTTAATTTCATTTTCAACAGCAGTTATTGATACTGGAATAATATGGCCCTGATGAAGCGAAGGCGGTAGAATTTTAGAAAGTAACCGAGAATAATGTGACTGCACAAAAAAATTAATTTTGGAAAAAATTCCCGAATAGTAAACATACCAAGTTGAACTAGAAATCGAATCACTATTATAAAGATCACTTTTATCCAGCTTCTCAGAATTGATCAATTTAGACCAATCCTTTTTAGAGGCTGGAAATTCCATACCATTATAACGAATAGATTTAAGGTACTTTTTATAATCATTCTTTGTTTTCTGCTTTATATCCGCAACAGACCCCGTTATAGGTCTACCACAATCAACCCAAATTCGAAGCCAAAGTTTTGCCTTATTTTTTAAATTCTTTAATTCTGGATCGGCAGCCCATATAGATTTCCGCGTTTTTATACGAATACGTTCCTGGGGAACCGCAATTTTTTCAGCTTCTTTCATACATCTAATTATATCATCATAATATCTATCAAGATCACGCTTACTACCCTTTACTTGCAATTGGAGTAGATGATAAGGCACACGAATACAATTAAGCAATGTAGATAAAGACAATATATATAAAGCAATATCGGCTCTTTTCCAATTACTACATTTAAACCATTTAGAATTCCCAATAGGGGCAACATTGCAAAGGTTACGTTTCAGTTCAGTAGTAAATGAAAGCGATAGATGGTCAATGTCATCAGACTCAATATCAACATGAATAATCGAGCATTTTAGCTGTGATGAACTGATTATAGGATCAATATTAGGAACACTACCAGATTGATGGATATAGGAGTATGATAAATCTTTCTTCAGAATCACGTAAGGGGGCATGCACTCCAATATTTCTCGGGATCGATAACTTTGTTCATCCAAATCCGTGTTAAAGTCACCAAGAACTACAAAATCAAGTTTATTTTCCTTGACACGATTCATCACGGACTTTAAAGACTTGCATGTAATAGCAAATTTATTTATTGACTCCACTGTATTATTTTTATATGGAAGATAAACATTAGCAAACACAGTACTATTTACTCTAACAGCAAGAATGTGCTTATCCGAATAAAAAAGGGATGGGTTCGAAAGATCAATACTTTTTTTTTAAATACAGGCCAGGCCTCCAGAAGGGCGGCCACGCGTGGTAACAGCATCAGAAGTAAAAACCGAATGAACAGAGCTTCGATGAAGGAAATTTCTGCTAGAGGCAGTTAACAAAGTTTCTTGCAGGCAGATAACGTCGAAGTTCTCGTACAGATCGTCAATATAAGCATCTTTATTTTTTGTGCCATTGATATTGTGCGATATGATTGAAATTTGTAAAGTCATTTAGAGGTTTGTTGACTAGCAAAACCACGGAGAACGGAGCATGACATGCTAAAGGACACGTGTTCACCATTGCAATTGGCACATTTTGGTGAGGCATTGCATGGATTTTCTTTTGAAATAATATGAGGGCCGGCACAACGAGCACATTTGGGCGCAGGACTGGGACAAGAAGACTGGAAGTGATGGGGCGATCGGCACTTAAAACAACACTTTGGAATTTCCTTAAACTCACTCAGTCTAAAGAATTCATAACCAATTCTTACACCGTCTTTGAAATAAGCTGCTTTAGCAAAAGAATCCACACAATCAAGCTTAACTGTTTTTGAAGAGCCAAGCCTTTTGGCAGCAACAATACCGCTACAATTTGTGAAAGACTGAATCGCATAATCCTCTGGAACACCTTTTATAATGACCGAATATTTCTTAGAAATTTCTTTGGTTGACGTACCGGCGAGAATGACGGGAACAGATGCACGGAAGTCTTCGGCAGCAGATTTATCAATATTTACATACCACTTATCGTGAACCGGGCGAATACTGGATACAAGTTCATGGCCACTGATTTTATCAATAGCGTCTTTCCTTTTAATTGGATCCGATAGATGAGACGGCACTTGAGAGACGACAATAGTGGTTGACTGGCGATTAGAGCCTATAGGTTTTGGTAACTGAGGGTAATTGAGGCTATAATTGTCCAACTTTGCTGACACAATTTGAACAAGTTGATGAACTTTAGAAACTTTAGAGGCCAATTGTGAATAGGCCACAGCCGGCAACACTGGAACTTCAGTTGGAAGTTTAATAACATAAGTTGGCATAGAGATACTAGCTTCATCACACTTCTTCAAAAGATCGAGCATGTCTTTAATATTACTGGTTGCAGACTTTGCACCACTGCGGCGAGGGGGAATTTCATCAGGCTCAAGTTTCGACCATAAATCAGCCTTAGCTTCAACTATTTTTGGTGAAGCAAAAAAATCCACTCCATATTCAATAATTTCCTTCTCAGAAATCGAATTCTGCCAATTACTTTGGACAAAATTTAACACAGGCGAATATATAAGTTCAAAGTCATTCAGATCCTCCGATTGTTCGCTAATACTTGGCATCTTTTCAAGGCACCTGTTTTCATCCACCACACAATTTAAACCGTTCAATTTATAAATGTAGGTCACTGATATATGACATTACAAATTCCAAGCCAATTGTTGCGAAATAACAAGGCTACTGAATTAATTATGAAGCATAGATCAGGATTAAAAGTCTCTATAATTCCAAGGCAATTGTTGCGAAATAACAAGGTCACTGAATTAATTATGAAGCTTAGGACAGGATTAAAAAACTCTGTGATCCCAAACCAAATATTGTGAAATGTTAAATTAATTCACTTGACAAGAAACTCACTGATTTAGCAGTGTTCATAAAATATCCAATTTTAGCTGTTAACGCATTGAACTCTGAAACAAGACTGATAAGTCTGATAAGACACACAAGACTAACATAGACTGAAACAAACTATGGTTGAGGTTGTCAAATGAAAAAGGATTGCCCTGTCAGACCCAGAAAAAAAATTTAAATTGCACTTCATAATATCTTTATGCTGTCCATCTCAACAAAAAGTTCATTCACTAATTGTTTTGGCTTGGATGAACAAATCCATTGTGCTATTCATCAGAAACTGTGAAGTTTGTAACCTATCACAGAAGTCTAAACCGAAAAAAATTCTTCCTCCAGCATGAAATGCCCACCCTTAGGAGCATGTTGGAGTTGATCTCTTCCAACTTGATATTAAGTTTTCATGTCGCTCCTTACTTTCAGTTAAAAAAAACTTGTTTTTTTTTATTTCACATGAGAAAGGGATAAAATGTTTGCATTTAGAACTTGTTTTTTTTTGCATTAAAAAAAAAATGTATAAAATATACACATTTTTTTTTACATCTGAGAACTGGATGAAATTTACATATTTGGAATTTATCTTTACACATTTGAGAAACGAATTAACTATATGTATTTAAACCCTATTTTTGTATTAGATAAAGGATAAAATGTATGTACTTAAAAAATGGAACCAAGAAATGCACTTTTATATGTCGTTCTGATATTTAATTAACAAAAAAGGCAACATTTTCCCGAAGGAAGTCTCTTGTTTTTACAATAGTTCCTGTAATAACGATATCAGTTTAGCGGTTGACCTCTTCAAAAGGGAAACATACTCATAAAAAGAAATCAGTATCATTCGATGCCTTTTTTTATGCTTTTTTCCAACACCATGGTCTCTTTTCTATTACATTGTAGCACATATAGTGGATTGATACCGCTTTTGCATTCTAGGTTATGTGCATGAAATGATGTCGCCAAGTTGGAGTTCCAAGATTTGATTTCCGTAGTCGCGTCTATATTTGTAAGTGGTGATCCTCTGGATAATGGAGAGGAATTTTACACATCTCTCAAAAAGAGGTTCGTTGATCAAGGATACACTTTATGCATTACGTTGCGAGTTTTTCTTCCTTGTAGTTTTGCATTTGGAGAACTTAATAGATTAATTCAAATTTTCACCTTTATCTGGGATTTTAGTTTGGATTTATTTCTCTAAAAATAGTAAAGTTAGATTTAGAATTCCGATTGCCTCAGAAATTATAATATTGTCTTTAGATGTCGAGCTTTAGGTCACTTCCTAACAGTAAGCTCTACGAAAAATGTGGTTCAGTTCCACATTCTAGGGCTATAATGAGGGAAAGGTTGAGATGGCTAGGACACGTGCTGCAGATGAAAAATGACAAATTGTTCTTGTCCGAGAACACCGTATAGGGCCAAACGAAAAGCAGTGATAGCAGTGAGTACGAGGGTCCTGCTATCCTGGAACTTGACGTGCCGATAGGAAGCAAGATATATAGTATACTAGCTGTTGGGGTGGCGCTTCGCGCCACCCCAACACCTAGTTGGAGGGGGCGCTTCGCGCCCCCACCAGCCCTTATATATATATATATATATATATATATATATATATATATAGTTTTTAACTGCGAAAACTTGCGAATATACAACATTCTTCGCTGTCCCATTGTCTGTGCATATAAATAGATTGTCAAGTTTACCGACTCTTGAACATGCAACATATAATTGTCCATGGGAAAAACGATCCGTGTTCAGATCTATACCTCATGATTCTAATGATTGCCCTTGAGCTTTGTTGATGATGAATGCTAATCGAACATTTCCTGTGTCGCCGTCGTCATTTATATATCCCCCTGTGCCCCCCAGCGTCCTCGTTGTAGTTGTATCCCTGTGTCCCGGTCGTCATTTATATTCACTGTGTCCTGGTCGTCATTTGTGTCCCGGTGTCCTAGTCTGTAATTTCTCTTTGAGTGTCCTGGTCGTCATTTATATTCCCTGTGTCCCGGTCGTCATTTGTGTCCCGGTGTCTTGGTCTGTATATACATTCGTTTTTCAATTGGTATATGATGAAATAAATTTTTGTGTTTTTCCCCTTTTTTTCTTTTTAGTTTTTTTTTTTTTGGTTTTTACCTTTTTTTTGTTTTTTTAGTTTTTTCTCTTTTCTTTTTAGTTTTTTTTTGTGCAGGAGCTTCATTTTTGGAAGCTATTTTTTTAAGCAGCTTTTTTTTAGCAGCTTCCTTGACTGTTGCCATTGTAGGTTCGCGCCAACCTAACACCTAGTTGGTTCGAGCGCTTCCTGTAAAATTGTCTAATGTCTTCATTTTTTTACCATGTACAATCATAAAATAGTCTAATATCTTCATTTTTTCAACATAAGTAGCTATTACCCTCGAAAACTAAAACTTTTGAAATAGGAAAAGAGCCTTTAATCACATTCTTTACCATGTGCAATCATAAAATAGTCTAATATCTTCGTAGCTATTACCCTCGAAAACTAAAACTTTTGAAATAGGAAAAGAGCCTTTAATCACATTCTTTACCATGTGCAATCATAAAATAGTCTAATATCTTCATTTTTTCAACATACGTAGCTATTACCCTCGAAAACTAAAACTTTTGAAATAGGAAAAGAGCCTTTAATCACATTCTTTACCATGTGCAATCATAAAATAGTCTAATATCTTCATTTTTTCAACATACGTAGATCTTACCCCCGAAAACTAAAACTTTTGAAATAGGAAAAGAGCCTTTAATCACATTCTTTACCATGTGCAATCATAAAATAGTCTAATATCTTCATTTTTTCCACAGACATAGCTATTACCCTCGAAAACTAAAACTTTTGAAATAGGAAAAGAGCCTTTAATCACATTCTTTACCATTTGCAATCATAAAATAGTCTAATATCTTCATTTTTTCAACATACGTAGCTATTACCCTCGAAAACTAAAACTTTTGACATAGGAATAGAGCCTTTAATCACATTCTTTACCATTTGCAATCTAAAATGTCTAATATCTTCATTTTTTCAACATACGTAGCTATTACCCTCGAAAACTAAAACTTTTGAAATAGGAAAAGAGCCTATAATCACATTCTTTACCATTTGCAATCATAAAATAGTCTAATATCTTCATTTTTTCAACATACGTAGCTATTACCCTCGAAAACTAAAACTTTTGACATAGGAAAAGAGCCTTTAATCACATTCTTTACCATGTGCAATCATAAAATAGTCTAATATCTTCATTTTTTCAACATACGTAGCTATTACCCTCGAAAACTAAAACTTTTGAAATAGGAAAAGAGCCTTTAATCAATTCTTTACCATGTGCAATCATAAAATAGTCTAATATCTTCATTTTTTCAACATACGTAGCTATTACCCTCGAAAACTAAAACTTTTGAAATAGGAAAAGAGCCTTTAATCACATTCTTTACCATGTGCAATCATAAAATAGTCTAATATCTTCATTTTTTCAACATACGTAGCTATTACCCTCGAAAACTAAAACTTTTGAAATAGGAAAAGAGCCTTTAATCACATTCTTTACCATTTGCAATCATAAAATAGTCTAATATCTTCATTTTTTCAACAGACATAGCTATTACCCTCGAAAACTAAAACTTTTGAAATAGGAAAAGAGCCTTTAATCACATTCTTTACCATTTGCAATCATAAAATAGTCTAATATCTTCATTTTTTCAACATACGTAGCTATTACCCTCGAAAACTAAAACTTTTGACATAGGAAAAGAGCCTTTAATCACATTCTTTACCATTTGCAATCATAAAATAGTCTAATATCTTCATTTTTTCAACATACGTAGCTATTATCCTGAAAACTAAAACTTTTGAAATAGGAAAAGAGCCTTTAATCACATTCTTTACCATTTGCAATCATAAAATAGTCTAATATCTTCATTTTTTCAACATACGTAGCTATTACCCTCGAAAACTAAAACTTTTGAAATAGGAAAAGAGCCTTTAATCACATTCTTTACCATGTGCAATCATAAAATAGTCTAATATCTTCATTTTTTCAACATACGTAGCTATTACCCTCGAAAACTAAAACTTTTGAAATAGGAAAAGAGCCTTTAATCACATTCTTTACCATGTGCAATCATAAAATAGTCTAATATCTTCATTTTTTCAACATACATAGCTATTACCCTCGAAAACTAAAACTTTTGAAATAGGAAAAGAGCCTTTAATCACATTCTTTACCATTTGCAATCATAAAATAGTCTAATATCTTCATTTTTTCAACATACGTAGCTATTACCCTCGAAAACTAAAACTTTTGAATAGGAAAAGAGCCTTTAATCACATTCTTTACCATTTGCAATCATAAAATAGTCTAATATCTTCATTTTTTCAACATACGTAGCTATTACCCTCGAAAACTAAAACTTTTGAATAGGAAAAGAGCCTTTAATCACATTCTTTACCATTTGCAATCATAAAATAGTCTAATATCTTCATTTTTTCAACATACGTAGCTATTACCCTCGAAAACTAAAACTTTTGAAATAGGAAAAGAGCCTTTAATCACATTCTTTACCATGTGCAATCATAAAATTGTCTAATATCTTCATTTTTTCAACATACGTAGCTATTACCCTCGAAAACTAAAACTTTTGAAATAGGAAAAGAGCCTTTAATCACATTCTTTACCATGTGCAATCATAAAATAGTCTAATATCTTCATTTTTTCAACATACGTAGCTTTACCCTCAAAACTAAAACTTTTGAAATAGGAAAAGAGCCTTTAATCACATTCTTTACCATGTGCAATCATAAAATAGTCTAATATCCTTCGTAGCTATTACCCTCGAAAACTAAAACTTTTGAAATAGGAAAAGAGCCTTTAATCACATTCTTTACCATGTGCAATCATAAAATAGTCTAATATCTTCATTTTTTCAACATACGTAGCTATTACCCTCGAAAACTAAAACTTTTGAAATAGGAAAAGAGCCTTTAATCACATTCTTTACCATGTGCAATCATAAAATAGTCTAATATCTTCATTTTTTCACATACGTAGCTATTACCCTCGAAAACTAAAACTTTTGAAATAGGAAAAGAGCCTTTAATCACATTCTTTACCATTTGCAATCATAAAATAGTCTAATATCTTCATTTTTTCAACATACGTAGCTATTACCCTCGAAAACTAAAACTTTTGAAATAGGAAAAGAGCCTTTAATCACATTCTTTACCATGTGCAATCATAAAATAGTCTAATATCTTCATTTTTTCACAGACCTAGCTATTACCCTCGAAAACTAAAACTTTTGAAATAGGAAAAGAGCCTTTAATCACATTCTTTACCATGTGCAATCATAAAATAGTCTAATATCTTCATTTTTTCAACAGACGTAGCTATTACCCTCGAAAACTAAAACTTTTGAAATAGGAAAAGAGCCTTTAATCACATTCTTTACCATTTGCAATCATAAAATAGTCTAATATCTTCATTTTTTCAACATACGTAGCTATTACCCTCGAAAACTAAAACTTTTGACATAGGAAAAGAGCCTTTAATCACATTCTTTACCATTTGCAATCATAAAATAGTCTAATATCTTCATTTTTTCAACATACGTAGCTATTACCCTCGAAAACTAAAACTTTTGAAATAGGAAAAGAGCCTTTAATCACATTCTTTACCATTTGCAATCATAAAATAGTCTAATATCTTCATTTTTTCAACATACGTAGCTATTACCCTCGAAAACTAAAACTTTTGAAATAGGAAAAGAGCCTTTAATCACATTCTTTACCATGTGCAATCATAAAATAGTCTAATATCTTCATTTTTTCAACAGACGTAGCTATTACCCTCGAAAACTAAAACTTTTGAAATAGGAAAAGAGCCTTTAATCACATTCTTTACCATGTGCAATCATAAAATAGTCTAATATCTTCATTTTTTCAACAGACAAAGCTATTACCCTCGAAAACTAAAACTTTTGAAATAGGAAAAGAGCCTTTAATCACATTCTTTACCATTTGCAATCATAAAATAGTCTAATATCTTCATTTTTTCAACATACGTAGCTATTACCCTCGAAAACTAAAACTTTTGAAATAGGAAAAGAGCCTTTAATCACATTCTTTACCATTTGCAATCATAAAATAGTCTAATATCTTCATTTTTTCAACATACGTAGCTATTACCTCGAAAACTAAAACTTTTGAAATAGGAAAAGAGCCTTTAATCACATTCTTTACCATGTGCAATCATAAAATAGTCTAATATCTTCATTTTTTCAACATACGTAGCTATTACCCTCGAAAACTAAAACTTTTGAAAGGAAAAGAGCCTTTAATCACATTCTTTACCATGTGCAATCATAAAATAGTCTAATATCTTCATTTTTTCAACATACGTAGCTATTACCCTCGAAAACTAAAACTTTTGAAATAGGAAAAGAGCCTTTAATCACATTCTTTACCATTTGCAATCATAAAATAGTCTAATATCTTCATTTTTTCAACATACGTAGCTATTACCCTCGAAAAATAAAACTTTTGAAATAGGAAAAGAGCCTTTAATCACATTCTTTACCATGTGCAATCATAAAATAGTCTAATATCTTCATTTTTTCAACATACGTAGCTATTACCCTCGAAAACTAAAACTTTTGACATAGGAAAAGAGCCTTTAATCACATTCTTTACCATTTGCAATCATAAAATAGTCTAATATCTTCATTTTTTCAACATACGTAGCTATTACCCTCGAAAACTAAAACTTTTGAAATAGGAAAAGAGCCTTTAATCACATTCTTTACCATTGCAATCATAAAATAGTCTAATATCTTCATTTTTTCAACATACGTAGCTATTACCCTCGAAAACTAAAACTTTTGAAATAGGAAAAGAGCCTTTAATCACATTCTTTACCATGTGCAATCATAAAATAGTCTAATATCTTCATTTTTTCAACATACGTAGCTATTACCCTCGAAAACTAAAACTTTTGAAATAGGAAAAGAGCCTTTAATCACATTCTTTACCATGTGCAATCATAAAATAGTCTAATATCTTCATTTTTTCAACATACGTAGCTATTACCCTCGAAAACTAAAACTTTTGAAATAGGAAAAGAGCCTTTAATCACATTCTTTACCATTTGCAATCATAAAATAGTCTAATATCTTCATTTTTTCAACATACGTAGCTATTACCCTCGAAAACTAAAACTTTTGAAATAGGAAAAGAGCCTTTAATCACATTCTTTACCATTTGCAATCATAAAATAGTCTAATATCTTCATTTTTTCAACATACGTAGCTATTACCCTCGAAAACTAAAACTTTTGAAATAGGAAAAGAGCCTTTAATCACATTCTTTACCATTTGCAATCATAAAATAGTCTAATATCTTCATTTTTTCAACATACGTAGCTATTACCCTCGAAAACTAAAACTTTTGAAATAGGAAAAGAGCCTTTAATCACATTCTTTACCATGTTGCAATCATAAAATAGTCTAATATCTTCATTTTTTCACATACGTAGCTATTACCCTCGAAAACTAAAACTTTTGACATAGGAAAAGAGCCTTTAATCACATTCTTTACCATTTGCAATCATAAAATAGTCTAATATCTTCATTTTTTCAACATACGTAGCTATTACCCTCGAAAACTAAAACTTTTGACATAGGAAAAGAGCCTTTAATCACATTCTTTACCATTTGCAATCATAAAATAGTCTAATATCTTCATTTTTTCAACATACGTAGCTATTACCCTCGAAAACTAAAACTTTTGAAATAGGAAAAGAGCCTTTAATCACATTCTTTACCATGTGCAATCATAAAATAGTCTAATATCTTCATTTTTTCAACATACGTAGCTATTACCCTCGAAAACTAAAACTTTTGAAATAGGAAAAGAGCCTTTAATCACATTCTTTACCATGTGCAATCATAAAATAGTCTAATATCTTCATTTTTTCAACATACGTAGCTATTACCCTCGAAAACTAAAACTTTTGAAATAGGAAAAGAGCCTTTAATCACATTCTTTACCATGTGCAATCATAAAATAGTCTAATATCTTCATTTTTTCAACATACGTAGCTATTACCCTCGAAAACTAAAACTTTTGAAATAGGAAAAGAGCCTTTAATCACATTCTTTACCATGTGCAATCATAAAATAGTCTAATATCTTCATTTTTTCAACATACGTAGCTATTACCCTCGAAAACTAAAACTTTTGAAATAGGAAAAGAGCCTTTAATCACATTCTTTACCATTTGCAATCATAAAATAGTCTAATATCTTCATTTTTTCAACATACGTAGCTATTACCCTCGAAAACTAAAACTTTTGAAATAGGAAAAGAGCCTTTAATCACATTCTTTACCATGTGCAATCATAAAATAGTCTAATATCTTCATTTTTTTCAACATACGTAGCTATTACCGTCAAAAACTAAAACTTTTGAAATAGGAAAAGAGCCTTTAATCACATTCTTTACCATTTGCAATCATAAAATAGTCTAATATCTTCATTTTTTTCAACATACGTAGCTATTACCCTCGAAAACTAAAACTTTTGAAATAGGAAAAGAGCCTTTAATCACATTCTTTACCATGTGCAATCATAAAATAGTCTAATAGCTTCATTTTTTCAACATACGTAGCTATTACCCTCGAAAACTAAAACTTTTGAAATAGGAAAAGAGCCTTTAATCACATTCTTTACCATGTGCAATAATAAAATTGTCTAATATCTTCATTTTTTCAACATACGTAGCTATTACCCTCGAAAACTAAAACTTTTGAAATAGGAAAAGAGCCTTTAATCACATTCTTTACCATTTGCAATCATAAAATAGTCTAATATCTTCATTTTTTCAACATACCTAGCTATTACCCTCGAAAACTAAAACTTTTGAAATAGGAAAAGAGCCTTTAATCACATTCTTTACCATGTGCAATCATAAAATAGTCTAATATCTTCATTTTTTTAACATACGTAGCTATTACCCTCGAAAACTAAAACTTTTGAAATAGGAAAAGAGCCTTTAATCACATTCTTTACCATGTGCAATCATAAAATTGTCTAATATCTTCATTTTTTCAACATACGTAGCTATCACCCTCGAAAACTAAAACTTTTGAAATAGGAAAAGAGCCTTTAATCACATTCTTTACCATGTGCAATCATAAAATAGTCTAATATCTTCATTTTTTCAACATACGTAGCTATTACCCTCGAAAACTAAAACTTTTGAAATAGGAAAAGAGCCTTTAATCACATTCTTTACCATTTGCAATCATAAAATAGTCTAATATCTTCATTTTTTCAACATACGTAGCTATTACCCTCGAAAACTAAAACTTTTGAAATAGGAAAAGAGCCTTTAATCACATTCTTTACCATTTGCAATCATAAATTAGTCTAATATCTTCATTTTTTCAACATACGTAGTTATTACCCTCGAAAACTAAAACTTTTGACATAGGAAAAGAGCCTCTAATCACATTCTTTACCATTTGCAATCATGAAATAGTCTAATATCTTCATTTTTTCAACATACGTAGCTATTACCCTCGAAAACTAAAACTTTTGAAACAGGAAAAGAGCCTTTAATCACATTCTTTACCATGTGCAATAATAAGATAGTCTAATATCTTCATTTTATCAACATACGTAGCTATTATCCTAGAAAACTAAAACTTTTGATATAGGAAAAGAGCCTTTAATTACATTCTTTACCATTTGCAATCATAAAATAGTCTAATATCTTCATTTTTTCAACATACGTAGCTATTACCCTCGAAAACTAAAACTTTTGAAATAGGGAAAGAGCCTTTAATCACATTCTTTACCATGTGCAATCATAAAATAGGTTAATATCTTCATTTTTTCAACATACGTAGCTATTACCCTCGAAAACTTAAACTTTTGAAATAGGAAAAGAGCCTTTAATCACATTCTTTACCATTTGCAATCATAAAATAGTCTAATATCTTCATTTTTTCAACATATGTAGCTATTACCCTCGAAAACTAAAACTTTTGAAATAGGAAAAGAGCCTTTAATCATATTCTTTACCATGTGCAATCATAAAATTGTCTAATATCTTAATTTTTTCCACAGACAAAGCTATTACCCTCGAAAACTAAAACTTTTGAAATAGGAAAAGAGCCTTTAGTCACATTCTTTACCATTTGCAATCATAAAATAGTCTAATATCTTCATTTTTTCAACATACGTAGCTGTTACCCTCGAAAACTAAAACTTTTGAAATAGGAAAAGGGCCTTTAATCACATTCTTTACCATGTGCAATCATAAAATAGTCTAATATCTTCATTTTTTTCAACATACGTAGCTATTACCCTCGAAAACTAAAACTTTTGAAATAGGAAAAGAACCTTTAATCACATTCTTTACCATGTGCAATCATAAAATTGTCTAATATCTTCATTTTTTCCACAGACAAAGCTATTACTTTGTCTGTTTCAACATTTTCCTATTTCAGCTACGTATGTTGAAAAAATGAAGATATTAGACTATTTTATGATTGCACATGGTAAAGAATGTGATTAAAGGTTCTTTTCCTATTTCAAAAGTTTTAGTTTTCTAATATCTTCATTTTTTTCAACATACGTAGCTATTACCCTCGAAAACTAAAACTTTTGAAATAGGAAAAGATCCTTTAATCACATTCTTTACCATTTGCAATCATAAAATAGTCTAATATCTTCATTTTTTCCACAGACAAAGCTATTACTTTGTCTGTTTCAACATTTTCCTATTTCAGCTACGTATGTTGAAAAAATGAAGATATTAGACTATTTTATGATTGCAAATGGTAAAGAATGTGATTAAAGGCTCTTTTCCTATTTCAAAAGTTTTAGTTTTCGAGGGTAATAGCTTTGTCTGTGGAAAAAATGAAGATATTAGACAATTTTATGATTGCACATGGTAAAGAATGTGATTAAAGGTTCTTTTCCTATTTCAAAAGTTTTAGTTTTCGAGGGTAATAGCTACGTATGTTGAAAAAAATGAAGATATTAGACTATTTTATGATTGCACATGGTAAAGAATGTGATTAAAGGCCCTTTTCCTATTTCAAAAGTTTTAGTTTTCGAGGGTAACAGCTACGTATGTTGAAAAAATGAAGATATTAGACTATTTTATGATTGCAAATGGTAAAGAATGTGACTAAAGGCTCTTTTCCTATTTCAAAAGTTTTAGTTTTCGAGGGTAATAGCTTTGTCTGTGGAAAAAATTAAGCTATTAGACAATTTTATGATTGCACATGGTAAAGAATATGATTAAAGGCTCTTTTCCTATTTCAAAAGTTTTAGTTTTCGAGGGTAATAGCCACATATGTTGAAAAAATGAAGATATTAGACTATTTTATGATTGCAAATGGTAAAGAATGTGATTAAAGGCTCTTTTCCTATTTCAAAAGTTTAAGTTTTCGAGGGTAATAGCTACGTATGTTGAAAAAATGAAGATATTAACCTATTTTATGATTGCACATGGTAAAGAATGTGATTAAAGGCTCTTTCCCTATTTCAAAAGTTTTAGTTTTCGAGGGTAATAGCTACGTATGTTGAAAAAATGAAGATATTAGACTATTTTATGATTGCAAATGGTAAAGAATGTAATTAAAGGCTCTTTTCCTATATCAAAAGTTTTAGTTTTCTAGGATAATAGCTACGTATGTTGATAAAATGAAGATATTAGACTATCTTATTATTGCACAAGGTAAAGAATGTGATTAAAGGCTCTGTTCCTGTTTCAAAAGTTTTAGTTTTCGAGGGTAATAGCTACGTATGTTGAAAAAATGAAGATATTAGACTATTTCATGATTGCAAATGGTAAAGAATGTGATTAGAGGCTCTTTTCCTATGTCAAAAGTTTTAGTTTTCGAGGGTAATAACTATGTATGTTGAAAAAATGAAGATATTAGACTAATTTATGATTGCAAATGGTAAAGAATGTGATTAAAGGCTCTTTTCCTATTTCAAAAGTTTTAGTTTTCGAGGGTAATAGCTACGTATGTTGAAAAAATGAAGATATTAGACTATTTTATGATTGCAAATGGTAAAGAATGTGATTAAAGGCTCTTTTCCTATTTCAAAAGTTTTAGTTTTCGAGGGTAATCTTCATTTTTTCAACATACGTAGCTATTACCCTCGAAAACTTAAACTTTTGAAATAGGAAAAGAGCCTTTAATCACATTCTTTACCATTTGCAATCATAAAAAAGTCTAATATCTTCATTTTTTCAACATAGTAGCTATTACCCTCGAAAACTAAAACTTTTGAAATAGGAAAAGTCTTTAATCACATTCTTTACCATGTGCAATCATAAAATAGTCTAATATCTTCATTTTATCAACATACGTAGCTATTACCCTCGAAAACTAAAACCTTTGACATAGGAAAAGAGCCTTTAATCACATTCTTTACCATTTGCAATCATAAAATAGTCTAATATCTTCATTTTTTCAACATACGTAGCTATTACCCTCGAAAACTAAAACTTTTGAAATAGGAAAAGAGCCTTTAATCACATTCTTTACCATGTGCAATCATAGAATAGTCTAATATCTTCATTTTTTCAACATACGTAGCTATTACCCTCGAAAACTAAAACTTTTGAAATAGGAAAAGAGCCTTTAATCACATTCTTTACCATTTGCAATCATAAAATAGTCTTATATCTTCATTTTTTCAACATACGTAGCTATTACCCTCGAAAACTAAAACTTTTGAAATAGGAAAAGAGCCTTTAATCACATTCTTCACCATTTGCAATGATAAAATAGTCTAATATCTTCATTTTTTCAAAATACATAGCTATTACCCTCGAAAACTAAAACTTTTGAAATAGGAAAAGAGCCTTTAATCACATTCTTTACCATTTGTAATCATAAAATAGTCTAATATCTTCATTTTTTCAACATACGTAGCTATTACCCTCGAAAACTAAAACTTTTGAAATAGGAAAAGAGTCTTTAATCACATTCTTTACCATTTGCAATCATAAAATAGTCTAATATCTTCATTTTTTCAACATACGTAGCTATTACCCTCGAAAACTAAAACTTTTGAAATAGGAAAAGTCTTTAATCACATTCTTTACCATGTGCAATCATAAAATAGTCTAATATCTTCATTTTATCAACATACGTAGCTATTACCCTCGAAAACTGAAATTTTTGACATAGGAAAAGAGCCTTTAATCACATTCTTTACCATTTGCAATCATAAAATAGTCTAATATCTTCATTTTTTCAACATACGTAGCTATTACCCTCGAAAACTAAAACTTTTGAAATAGGAAAAGAGCCTTTAATCACATTATTACCATGTGCAATCATAGAATAGTCTAATATCTTCATTTTTTCAACATACGTAGCTATTACCCTCGAAAACTAAAACTTTTGAAATAGGAAAAGTGCCTTTAATCACATTCTTTAACATTTGCAATCATAAAATAGTCTTATATCTTCATTTTTTCAACATACGTAGCTATTACCCTCGAAAACTAAAACTTTTGAAATAAGAAAAGAGCCTTTAATCACATTCTTCACCATTTGCAATGATTAAATAGTCTAATATCTTCATTTTTTCAACATATGTAGCTATTACCCTCGAAAACTAAAACTTTTGAAATAGGAAAAGAGCCTTTAATCACATGCTTTACCATGTGCAATCATAAAATTGTCTAATATCTTCATTTTTTCAAAATACGTAGCTATTACCCTCGAAAACTAAAACTTTTCAAATAGGAAAAGAGCCTTTAATCACATTCTTTACCATGTGCAATCATAAAATAGTCTAATATCTTCATTTTTTCAACATATGTAGCTATTACCCTCGAAAACTAAAATTTTTGAAATAGGAAAAGAGCCTTTAATCACATTCTTTACCATTTGTAATCATAAAATAGTCTAATATCTTCATTTTTTCAACATACGTAGCTATTACCCTCAAAAACTAAAACTTTTGAAATAGGAAAAGAGTCTTTAATCACATTCTTTACCATGTGCAATCATAAAATTGTCTAATATCTTCATTTTTTCAACATACGTAGCTATTAACCTCGAAAACTAAAACTTTTGACATAGGAAAAGAGCCTTTAATCACATTCTTTACCATGTGCAATCATAAGATAGTCTAATATCTTCATTTTATCAACATACCTAGCTATTACTCTCGAAAACTAAAACTTTTGACATAGGAAAAGAGCCTTTAATCACATACTTTACCATTTGCAATCATAAAATAGTCTAATATCTTCATTTTTTCAACATACTT
>NW_027064985.1:0-23662 GCF_032884065.1 Artemia franciscana
ATTCTATTCAATCATTTTAGACTTCACTATTCAATAAATAGATTCAAATCTATTTGAATCTAGAATCAAACTTTCTGTTTGATTCTAATAGAATCAATAGAATAGCACTAGTTCGTATGTGACGTCTTGCATATGGTTCTAGAATTCTAATCTATTGATTCTAGCTAGTCTATCTACTATTTCTATGAGTCATATGCAAGACGTCATTTTAGAAAAGACTTTTTCACTATTCAATAAATAGATTCAAATCTATTTGAATCTAGAATCAAACTTTCTGTTTGATTCTAATAGAATCAATAGAATAGCACTAGTTCGTATGTGACGTCTTGCATATGGTTCTAGAATTCTAATCTATTGATTCTAGACCAGCTAGAATCAATAGTAGATAGAACAGTGAAAGTTTGATTCTAGTTTCTACTATTTCTATGAGTCATATGCAAGACGTCATTTTAGAAAAGACTTTTTCATATTCAATAAATAGATTCAAATCTATTTGAATCTAGAATCAAACTTTCTGTTTGATTCTAATAGAATCAATAGAATAGACTAGTTCGTATGTGACGTCTTGCATATGGTTCTAGAATTCTAATCTATTGATTCTAGCTAGTCTATCTACTATTTCTATGAGTCATATGCAAGACGTCATTTTAGAAAAGACTTTTTCACTATTCAATAAATAGATTCAAATCTATTTGAATCTAGAATCAAACTTTCTGTTTGATTCTAATAGAATCAATAGAATAGCACTAGTTCGTATGTGACGTCTTGCATATGGTTCTAGAATTCTAATCTATTGATTCTAGACCAGCTAGAATCAATAGTAGATAGAACAGTGAAAGTTTGATTCTAGCTAGTCTATCTACTATTTCTATGAGTCATATGCAAGACGTCATTTTAGAAAAGACTTTTTCACTATTCAATAAATAGATTCAAATCTATTTGAATCTAGAATCAAACTTTCTGTTTGATTCTAATAGAATCAATAGAATAGCACTAGTTCGTATGTGACGTCTTGCATATGGTTCTAGAATTCTAATCTATTGATTCTAGCTAGTCTATCTACTATTTCTATGAGTCATATGCAAGACGTCATTTTAGAAAAGACTTTTTCACTATTCAATAAATAGATTCAAATCTATTTGAATCTAGAATCAAACTTTCTGTTTGATTCTAATAGAATCAATAGAATAGCACTAGTTCGTATGTGACGTCTTGCATATGGTTCTAGAATTCTAATCTATTGATTCTAGCTAGAATCAATAGTAGATACTATTTCTATGAGTCATATGCAAGACGTCATTTTAGAAAAGACTTTTTCACTATTCAATAAATAGATTCAAATCTATTTGAATCTAGAATCAAACTTTCTGTTTGATTCTAATAGAATCAATAGAATAGCACTAGTTCGTATGTGACGTCTTGCATATGGTTCTAGAATTCTAGTATCTATTGATTCTAGCTAGTCTATCTACTATTTCTATGAGTCATATGCAAGACGTCATTTTAGAAAAGACTTTTTCACTATTCAATAAATAGATTCAAATCTATTTGAATCTAGAATCAAACTTTCTGTTTGATTCTAATAGAATCAATAGAATAGCACTAGTTCGTATGTGACGTCTTGCATATGGTTCTAGAATTCTAATCTATTGATTCTAGACTAGTCTATCTACTATTTCTATGAGTCATATGCAAGACGTCATTTTAGAAAAGACTTTTTCACTATTCAATAAATAGATTCAAATCTATTTGAATCTAGAATCAAACTTTCTGTTTGATTCTAATAGAATCAATAGAATAGCACTAGTTCGTATGTGACGTCTTGCATATGGTTCTAGAATTCTAATCTATTGATTCTAGATAGTCTACTGACTAGCTAGTCTATCTACTATTTCTATGAGTCATATGCAAGACGTCATTTTAGAAAAGACTTTTTCACTATTCAATAAATAGATTCAAATCTATTTGAATCTAGAATCAAACTTTCTGTTTGATTCTAATAGAATCAATAGAATAGCACTAGTTCGTATGTGACGTCTTGCATATGGTTCTAGAATTCTAATCTATTGATTCTAGCTAGTCTATCTACTATTTCTATGAGTCATATGCAAGACGTCATTTTAGAAAAGACTTTTTCACTATTCAATAAATAGATTCAAATCTATTTGAATCTAGAATCAAACTTTCTGTTTGATTCTAATAGAATCAATAGAATAGCACTAGTTCGTATGTGACGTCTTGCATATGGTTCTAGAATTCTAATCTATTGATTCTAGACCAGCTAGAATCAATAGTAGATAGAACAGTGAAAGTTTGATTCTAGCTAGTCTATCTACTATTTCTATGAGTCATATGCAAGACGTCATTTTAGAAAAGACTTTTTCACTATTCAATAAATAGATTCAAATCTATTTGAATCTAGAATCAAACTTTCTGTTTGATTCTAATAGAATCAATAGAATAGCACTAGTTCGTATGTGACGTCTTGCATATGGTTCTAGAATTCTAATCTATTGATTCTAGACTAGAATCAATAGTACTAGTTTGATTCTAGCTAGTCTATCTACTATTTCTATGAGTCATATGCAAGACGTCATTTTAGAAAAGACTTTTTCACTATTCAATAAATAGATTCAAATCTATTTGAATCTAGAATCAAACTTTCTGTTTGATTCTAATAGAATCAATAGAATAGCACTAGTTCGTATGTGACGTCTTGCATATGGTTCTAGAATTCTAATCTATTGATTCTAGACCAGCTAGAATCAATAGTAGATAGAACTACTATTTCTACTATTTCTATGAGTCATATGCAAGACGTCATTTTAGAAAAGACTTTTTCACTATTCAATAAATAGATTCAAATCTATTTGAATCTAGAATCAAACTTTCTGTTTGATTCTAATAGAATCAATAGAATAGCACTAGTTCGTATGTGACGTCTTGCATATGGTTCTAGAATTCTAATCTATTGATTCTAGCTAGTCTATCTACTATTTCTATGAGTCATATGCAAGACGTCATTTTAGAAAAGACTTTTTCACTATTCAATAAATAGATTCAAATCTATTTGAATCTAGAATCAAACTTTCTGTTTGATTCTAATAGAATCAATAGAATAGCACTAGTTCGTATGTGACGTCTTGCATATGGTTCTAGAATTCTAATCTATTGATTCTAGACTAGTCTAGTCTATTTGATTCTAGCTAGTCTATCTACTATTTCTATGAGTCATATGCAAGACGTCATTTTAGAAAAGACTTTTTCACTATTCAATAAATAGATTCAAATCTATTTGAATCTAGAATCAAACTTTCTGTTTGATTCTAATAGAATCAATAGAATAGCACTAGTTCGTATGTGACGTCTTGCATATGGTTCTAGAATTCTAATCTATTGATTCTAGACCAGCTAGAATCAATAGTAGATAGAACAGTGAAAGTTTGATTCTAGCTAGTCTATCTACTATTTCTATGAGTCATATGCAAGACGTCATTTTAGAAAAGACTTTTTCACTATTCAATAAATAGATTCAAATCTATTTGAATCTAGAATCAAACTTTCTGTTTGATTCTAATAGAATCAATAGAATAGCACTAGTTCGTATGTGACGTCTTGCATATGGTTCTAGAATTCTAATCTATTGATTCTAGCTAGTCTATCTACTATTTCTATGAGTCATATGCAAGACGTCATTTTAGAAAAGACTTTTTCACTATTCAATAAATAGATTCAAATCTATTTGAATCTAGAATCAAACTTTCTGTTTGATTCTAATAGAATCAATAGAATAGCACTAGTTCGTATGTGACGTCTTGCATATGGTTCTAGAATTCTAATCTATTGATTCTAGACCAGCTAGAATCAATAGTAGATAGAACAGTGAAAGTTTGATTCTAGCTAGTCTATCTACTATTTCTATGAGTCATATGCAAGACGTCATTTTAGAAAAGACTTTTTCACTATTCAATAAATAGATTCAAATCTATTTGAATCTAGAATCAAACTTTCTGTTTGATTCTAATAGAATCAATAGAATAGCACTAGTTCGTATGTGACGTCTTGCATATGGTTCTAGAATTCTAATCTATTGATTCTATTCTAATCTATTGATTCTAGCTAGTCTATCTACTATTTCTATGAGTCATATGCAAGACGTCATTTTAGAAAAGACTTTTTCACTATTCAATAAATAGATTCAAATCTATTTGAATCTAGAATCAAACTTTCTGTTTGATTCTAATAGAATCAATAGAATAGCACTAGTTCGTATGTGACGTCTTGCATATGGTTCTAGAATTCTAATCTATTGATTCTAGACCAGCTAGCTAGTCTATCTACTATTTCTATGAGTCATATGCAAGACGTCATTTTAGAAAAGACTTTTTCACTATTCAATAAATAGATTCAAATCTATTTGAATCTAGAATCAAACTTTCTGTTTGATTCTAATAGAATCAATAGAATAGCACTAGTTCGTATGTGACGTCTTGCATATGGTTCTAGAATTCTAATCTATTGATTCTAGACCATAGAATCAATAGTAGATAGAACAGTGAAAGTTTGATTCTAGCTAGTCTATCTACTATTTCTATGAGTCATATGCAAGACGTCATTTTAGAAAAGACTTTTTCACTATTCAATAAATAGATTCAAATCTATTTGAATCTAGAATCAAACTTTCTGTTTGATTCTAATAGAATCAATAGAATAGCACTAGTTCGTATGTGACGTCTTGCATATGGTTCTAGAATTCTAATCTATTGATTCTAGATAGTCTAGCTAGTCTATAGTCTATCTATATTTCTATGAGTCATATGCAAGACGTCATTTTAGAAAAGACTTTTTCACTATTCAATAAATAGATTCAAATCTATTTGAATCTAGAATCAAACTTTCTGTTTGATTCTAATAGAATCAATAGAATAGCACTAGTTCGTATGTGACGTCTTGCATATGGTTCTAGAATTCTAATCTATTGATTCTAGACCAGCTAGAATCAATAGTAGATAGATCAGTGAAAGTTTGATTCTAGCTAGTCTATCTACTATTTCTATGAGTCATATGCAAGACGTCATTTTAGAAAAGACTTTTTCACTATTCAATAAATAGATTCAAATCTATTTGAATCTAGAATCAAACTTTCTGTTTGATTCTAATAGAATCAATAGAATAGCACTAGTTCGTATGTGACGTCTTGCATATGGTTCTTAATTCTAGAATTCTAATCTATTGATTCTAGCTAGTCTATCTACTATTTCTATGAGTCATATGCAAGACGTCATTTTAGAAAAGACTTTTTCACTATTCAATAAATAGATTCAAATCTATTTGAATCTAGAATCAAACTTTCTGTTTGATTCTAATAGAATCAATAGAATAGCACTAGTTCGTATGTGACGTCTTGCATATGGTTCTAGAATTCTAGATTCTATTCTAATCTATTGATTCTAGCTAGTCTATCTACTATTTCTATGAGTCATATGCAAGACGTCATTTTAGAAAAGACTTTTTCACTATTCAATAAATAGATTCAAATCTATTTGAATCTAGAATCAAACTTTCTGTTTGATTCTAATAGAATCAATAGAATAGCACTAGTTCGTATGTGACGTCTTGCATATGGTTCTAGAATTCTAATCTATTGATTCTAGACCAGCTAGAATCAATAGTAGATAGAACAGTGAAAGTTTGATTCTAGTTTCTACTATTTCTATGAGTCATATGCAAGACGTCATTTTAGAAAAGACTTTTTCACTATTCAATAAATAGATTCAAATCTATTTGAATCTAGAATCAAACTTTCTGTTTGATTCTAATAGAATCAATAGAATAGCACTAGTTCGTATGTGACGTCTTGCATATGGTTCTAGAATTCTAATCTATTGATTCTAGCTAGTCTATCTACTATTTCTATGAGTCATATGCAAGACGTCATTTTAGAAAAGACTTTTTCACTATTCAATAAATAGATTCAAATCTATTTGAATCTAGAATCAAACTTTCTGTTTGATTCTAATAGAATCAATAGAATAGCACTAGTTCGTATGTGACGTCTTGCATATGGTTCTAGAATTCTAATCTATTGATTCTAGCTAGTCTATCTACTATTTCTATGAGTCATATGCAAGACGTCATTTTAGAAAAGACTTTTTCACTATTCAATAAATAGATTCAAATCTATTTGAATCTAGAATCAAACTTTCTGTTTGATTCTAATAGAATCAATAGAATAGCACTAGTTCGTATGTGACGTCTTGCATATGGTTCTAGAATTCTAATCTATTGATTCTAGACCAGCTAGAATCAATAGTAGATAGAACAGTGAAAGTTTGATTCTAGCTAGTCTATCTACTATTTCTATGAGTCATATGCAAGACGTCATTTTAGAAAAGACTTTTTCACTATTCAATAAATAGATTCAAATCTATTTGAATCTAGAATCAAACTTTCTGTTTGATTCTAATAGAATCAATAGAATAGCACTAGTTCGTATGTGACGTCTTGCATATGGTTCTAGAATTCTAATCTATTGATTCTAGCTAGTCTATCTACTATTTCTATGAGTCATATGCAAGACGTCATTTTAGAAAAGACTTTTTCACTATTCAATAAATAGATTCAAATCTATTTGAATCTAGAATCAAACTTTCTGTTTGATTCTAATAGAATCAATAGAATAGCACTAGTTCGTATGTGACGTCTTGCATATGGTTCTAGAATTCTAATCTATTGATTCTAGACCAGCTAGAATCAATAGTAGATAGAACAGTGAAAGTTTGATTCTAGCTAGTCTATCTACTATTTCTATGAGTCATATGCAAGACGTCATTTTAGAAAAGACTTTTTCACTATTCAATAAATAGATTCAAATCTATTTGAATCTAGAATCAAACTTTCTGTTTGATTCTAATAGAATCAATAGAATAGCACTAGTTCGTATGTGACGTCTTGCATATGGTTCTAGAATTCTAATCTATTGATTCTAGCTAGTCTATCTACTATTTCTATGAGTCATATGCAAGACGTCATTTTAGAAAAGACTTTTTCACTATTCAATAAATAGATTCAAATCTATTTGAATCTAGAATCAAACTTTCTGTTTGATTCTAATAGAATCAATAGAATAGCACTAGTTCGTATGTGACGTCTTGCATATGGTTCTAGAATTCTAATCTATTGATTCTAGACTAGTCTAGTCTATTTGATTCTAGCTAGTCTATCTACTATTTCTATGAGTCATATGCAAGACGTCATTTTAGAAAAGACTTTTTCACTATTCAATAAATAGATTCAAATCTATTTGAATCTAGAATCAAACTTTCTGTTTGATTCTAATAGAATCAATAGAATAGCACTAGTTCGTATGTGACGTCTTGCATATGGTTCTAGAATTCTAATCTATTGATTCTAGACCAGCTAGAATCAATAGTAGATAGAACAGTGAAAGTTTGATTCTAGCTAGTCTATCTACTATTTCTATGAGTCATATGCAAGACGTCATTTTAGAAAAGACTTTTTCACTATTCAATAAATAGATTCAAATCTATTTGAATCTAGAATCAAACTTTCTGTTTGATTCTAATAGAATCAATAGAATAGCACTAGTTCGTATGTGACGTCTTGCATATGGTTCTAGAATTCTAATCTATTGATTCTAGCTAGTCTATCTACTATTTCTATGAGTCATATGCAAGACGTCATTTTAGAAAAGACTTTTTCACTATTCAATAAATAGATTCAAATCTATTTGAATCTAGAATCAAACTTTCTGTTTGATTCTAATAGAATCAATAGAATAGCACTAGTTCGTATGTGACGTCTTGCATATGGTTCTAGAATTCTAATCTATTGATTCTAGCTAGTCTATCTACTAGTTTCTACTATTTCTATGAGTCATATGCAAGACGTCATTTTAGAAAAGACTTTTTCACTATTCAATAAATAGATTCAAATCTATTTGAATCTAGAATCAAACTTTCTGTTTGATTCTAATAGAATCAATAGAATAGCACTAGTTCGTATGTGACGTCTTGCATATGGTTCTAGAATTCTAATCTATTGATTCTAGCTAGTCTATCTTCTATTTCTATGAGTCATATGCAAGACGTCATTTTAGAAAAGACTTTTTCACTATTCAATAAATAGATTCAAATCTATTTGAATCTAGAATCAAACTTTCTGTTTGATTCTAATAGAATCAATAGAATAGCACTAGTTCGTATGTGACGTCTTGCATATGGTTCTAGATTCTAATCTATTGATTCTAGACCAGCTAGAATCAATAGTAGATAGAACAGTGAAAGTTTGATTCTAGCTGGTCTATCTACTATTTCTATGAGTCATATGCAAGACGTCATTTTAGAAAAGACTTTTTCACTATTCAATAAATAGATTCAAATCTATTTGAATCTAGAATCAAACTTTCTGTTTGATTCTAATAGAATCAATAGAATAGCACTAGTTCGTATGTGACGTCTTGCATATGGTTCTAGAATTCTAATCTATTGATTCTAGACCAGCTAGAATCAATAGTAGATAGAACAGTGAAAGTTTGATTCTAGCTAGTCTATCTACTATTTCTATGAGTCATATGCAAGACGTCATTTTAGAAAAGACTTTTTCACTATTCAATAAATAGATTCAAATCTATTTGAATCTAGAATCAAACTTTCTGTTTGATTCTAATAGAATCAATAGAATAGCACTAGTTCGTATGTGACGTCTTGCATATGGTTCTAGAATTCTAATCTATTGATTCTAGACCAGCTAGAATCAATAGTAGATAGAACAGTGAAAGTTTGATTCTAGCTAGTCTATCTACTATTTCTATGAGTCATATGCAAGACGTCATTTTAGAAAAGACTTTTTCACTATTCAATAAATAGATTCAAATCTATTTGAATCTAGAATCAAACTTTCTGTTTGATTCTAATAGAATCAATAGAATAGCACTAGTTCGTATGTGACGTCTTGCATATGGTTCTAGAATTCTAATCTATTGATTCTAGCTAGTCTATCTACTATTTCTATGAGTCATATGCAAGACGTCATTTTAGAAAAGACTTTTTCACTATTCAATAAATAGATTCAAATCTATTTGAATCTAGAATCAAACTTTCTGTTTGATTCTAATAGAATCAATAGAATAGCACTAGTTCGTATGTGAAATCTTGCATATGGTTCTAGAATTCTAATCTATTGATTCTAGCTAGTCTATCTACTATTTCTATGAGTCATATGCAAGACGTCATTTTAGAAAAGACTTTTTCACTATTCAATAAATAGATTCAAATCTATTTGAATCTAGAATCAAACTTTCTGTTTGATTCTAATAGAATCAATAGAATAGCACTAGTTCGTATGTGACGTCTTGCATATGGTTCTAGAATTCTAATCTATTGATTCTAGACCAGCTAGAATCAATAGTAGATAGAACAGTGAAAGTTTGATTCTAGCTAGTCTATCTACTATTTCTATGAGTCATATGCAAGACGTCATTTTAGAAAAGACTTTTTCACTATTCAATAAATAGATTCAAATCTATTTGAATCTAGAATCAAACTTTCTGTTTGATTCTAATAGAATCAATAGAATAGCACTAGTTCGTATGTGACGTCTTGCATATGGTTCTAGAATTCTAATCTATTGATTCTAGCTAGTCTATCTACTATTTCTATGAGTCATATGCAAGACGTCATTTTAGAAAAGACTTTTTCACTATTCAATAAATAGATTCAAATCTATTTGAATCTAGAATCAAACTTTCTGTTTGATTCTAATAGAATCAATAGAATAGCACTAGTTCGTATGTGACGTCTTGCATATGGTTCTAGAATTCTAATCTATTGATTCTAGACCAGCTAGAATCAATAGTAGATAGAACAGTGAAAGTTTGATTCTAGCTAGTCTATCTACTATTTCTATGAGTCATATGCAAGACGTCATTTTAGAAAAGACTTTTTCACTATTCAATAAATAGATTCAAATCTATTTGAATCTAGAATCAAACTTTCTGTTTGATTCTAATAGAATCAATAGAATAGCACTAGTTCGTATGTGACGTCTTGCATATGGTTCTAGAATTCTAATCTATTGATTCTAGCTAGTCTATCTACTATTTCTATGAGTCATATGCAAGACGTCATTTTAGAAAAGACTTTTTCACTATTCAATAAATAGATTCAAATCTATTTGAATCTAGAATCAAACTTTCTGTTTGATTCTAATAGAATCAATAGAATAGCACTAGTTCGTATGTGACGTCTAGAATTCTAATCTATTGATTCTAGACCAGCTAGAATCAATAGTAGATAGAACAGTGAAAGTTTGATTCTAACTAGTCTATGTACTATTTCTATGAGTCATATGCAAGACGTCATTTTAGAAAAGACTTTTTCACTATTCAATAAATAGATTCAAATCTATTTGAATCTAGAATCAAACTTTCTGTTTGATTCTAATAGAATCAATAGAATAGCACTAGTTCGTATGTGACGTCTTGCATATGGTTCTAGAATTCTAATCTATTGATTCTAGACCAGCTAGAATCAATAGTAGATAGAACAGTAAAGTTTGATTCTAGCTAGTCTATCTACTATTTCTATGAGTCATATGCAAGACGTCATTTTAGAAAAGACTTTTTCACTATTCAATAAATAGATTCAAATCTATTTGAATCTAGAATCAAACTTTCTGTTTGATTCTAATAGAATCAATAGAATAGCACTAGTTCGTATGTGACGTCTTGCATATGGTTCTAGAATTCTAATCTATTGATTCTAGCTAGTCTATCTACTATTTCTATGAGTCATATGCAAGACGTCATTTTAGAAAAGACTTTTTCACTATTCAATAAATAGATTCAAATCTATTTGAATCTAGAATCAAACTTTCTGTTTGATTCTAATAGAATCAATAGAATAGCACTAGTTCGTATGTGACGTCTTGCATATGGTTCTAGAATTCTAATCTATTGATTCTAGACTAGTCTATCTATTTGATTCTAGCTAGTCTATCTACTATTTCTATGAGTCATATGCAAGACGTCATTTTAGAAAAGACTTTTTCACTATTCAATAAATAGATTCAAATCTATTTGAATCTAGAATCAAACTTTCTGTTTGATTCTAATAGAATCAATAGAATAGCACTAGTTCGTATGTGACGTCTTGCATATGGTTCTAGAATTCTAATCTATTGATTCTAGACCAGCTAGAATCAATAGTAGATAGAACAGTAAAGTTTGATTCTAGCTAGTCTATCTACTATTTCTATGAGTCATATGCAAGACGTCATTTTAGAAAAGACTTTTTCACTATTCAATAAATAGATTCAAATCTATTTGAATCTAGAATCAAACTTTCTGTTTGATTCTAATAGAATCAATAGAATAGCACTAGTTCGTATGTGAAGTCTTGCATATGGTTCTAGAATTCTAATCTATTGATTCTAGCTAGTCTATTAGAACTATCTAGCTAGTCTATCTACTATTTCTATGAGTCATATGCAAGACGTCATTTTAGAAAAGACTTTTTCACTATTCAATAAATAGATTCAAATCTATTTGAATCTAGAATGAAACTTTCTGTTTGATTCTAATAGAATCAATAGAATAGCACTAGTTCGTATGTGACGTCTTGCATATGGTTCTAGAATTCTAATCTATTGATTCTAGACCAGCTAGAATCAATAGTAGATAGAACAGTGAAAGTTTGATTCTAGCTAGTCTATCTACTATTTCTATGAGTCATATGCAAGACGTCATTTTAGAAAAGACTTTTTCACTATTCAATAAATAGATTCAAATCTATTTGAATCTAGAATCAAACTTTCTGTTTGATTCTAATAGAATCAATAGAATAGCACTAGTTCGTATGTGACGTCTTGCATATGGTTCTAGAATTCTAATCTATTGATTCTAGCTAGTCTATCTACTATTTCTATGAGTCATATGCAAGACGTCATTTTAGAAAAGACTTTTTCACTATTCAATAAATAGATTCAAATCTATTTGAATCTAGAATCAAACTTTCTGTTTGATTCTAATAGAATCAATAGAATAGCACTAGTTCGTATGTGACGTCTTGCATATGGTTCTAGAATTCTAATCTATTGATTCTAGACCAGCTAGAATCAATAGTAGATAGAACAGTGAAAGTTTGATTCTAGCTAGTCTATCTACTATTTCTATGAGTCATATGCAAGACGTCATTTTAGAAAAGACTTTTTCACTATTCAATAAATAGATTCAAATCTATTTGAATCTAGAATCAAACTTTCTGTTTGATTCTAATAGAATCAATAGAATAGCACTAGTTCGTATGTGACGTCTTGCATATGGTTCTAGAATTCTAATCTATTGATTCTAGCTAGTCTATCTACTATTTCTATGAGTCATATGCAAGACGTCATTTTAGAAAAGACTTTTTCACTATTCAATAAATAGATTCAAATCTATTTGAATCTAGAATCAAACTTTCTGTTTGATTCTAATAGAATCAATAGAATAGCACTAGTTCGTATGTGACGTCTTGCATATGGTTCTAGAATTCTAATCTATTGATTCTAGACTAGTCTAGTATCTATTTGATTCTAGCTAGTCTATCTACTATTTCTATGAGTCATATGCAAGACGTCATTTTAGAAAAGACTTTTTCACTATTCAATAAATAGATTCAAATCTATTTGAATCTAGAATCAAACTTTCTGTTTGATTCTAATAGAATCAATAGAATAGCACTAGTTCGTATGTGACGTCTTGCATATGGTTCTAGAATTCTAATCTATTGATTCTAGACCAGCTAGAATCAATATCTACTAGCTTTCTACTATTTCTATGAGTCATATGCAAGACGTCATTTTAGAAAAGACTTTTTCACTATTCAATAAATAGATTCAAATCTATTTGAATCTAGAATCAAACTTTCTGTTTGATTCTAATAGAATCAATAGAATAGCACTAGTTCGTATGTGACGTCTTGCATATGGTTCTAGAATTCTAATCTATTGATTCTAGCTAGTCTATCTACTATTTCTATGAGTCATATGCAAGACGTCATTTTAGAAAAGACTTTTTCACTATTCAATAAATAGATTCAAATCTATTTGAATCTAGAATCAAACTTTCTGTTTGATTCTAATAGAATCAATAGAATAGCACTAGTTCGTATGTGACGTCTTGCATATGGTTCTAGAATTCTAATCTATTGATTCTAGACCAGCTAGAATCAATAGTAGATAGAACAGTAAAGTTTGATTCTAGCTAGTCTATCTACTATTTCTATGAGTCATATGCAAGACGTCATTTTAGAAAAGACTTTTTCACTATTCAATAAATAGATTCAAATCTATTTGAATCTAGAATCAAACTTTCTGTTTGATTCTAATAGAATCAATAGAATAGCACTAGTTCGTATGTGACGTCTTGCATATGGTTCTAGAATTCTAATCTATTGATTCTAGCTAGTCTATCTACTATTCTCTATGAGTCATATGCAAGACGTCATTTTAGAAAAGACTTTTTCACTATTCAATAAATAGATTCAAATCTATTTGAATCTAGAATCAAACTTTCTGTTTGATTCTAATAGAATCAATAGAATAGCACTAGTTCGTATGTGACGTCTTGCATATGGTTCTAGAATTCTAATCTATTGATTCTAGCTAGTCTATCTACTATCTTCTATGAGTCATATGCAAGACGTCATTTTAGAAAAGACTTTTTCACTATTCAATAAATAGATTCAAATCTATTTGAATCTAGAATCAAACTTTCTGTTTGATTCTAATAGAATCAATAGAATAGCACTAGTTCGTATGTGACGTCTTGCATATGGTTCTAGAATTCTAATCTATTGATTCTAGCTAGTCTAGTCTGACTATTCTCTATGAGTCATATGCAAGACGTCATTTTAGAAAAGACTTTTTCACTATTCAATAAATAGATTCAAATCTATTTGAATCTAGAATCAAACTTTCTGTTTGATTCTAATAGAATCAATAGAATAGCACTAGTTCGTATGTGACGTCTTGCATATGGTTCTAGAATTCTAATCTATTGATTCTAGCTAGTCTAGTCTACTATTTCTATGAGTCATATGCAAGACGTCATTTTAGAAAAGACTTTTTCACTATTCAATAAATAGATTCAAATCTATTTGAATCTAGAATCAAACTTTCTGTTTGATTCTAATAGAATCAATAGAATAGCACTAGTTCGTATGTGACGTCTTGCATATGGTTCTAGAATTCTAATCTATTGATTCTAGCTAGTCTATCTACTATTTCTATGAGTCATATGCAAGACGTCATTTTAGAAAAGACTTTTTCACTATTCAATAAATAGATTCAAATCTATTTGAATCTAGAATCAAACTTTCTGTTTGATTCTAATAGAATCAATAGAATAGCACTAGTTCGTATGTGACGTCTTGCATATGGTTCTAGAATTCTAATCTATTGATTCTAGACCAGCTAGAATCAATAGTAGATAGAACAGTGAAAGTTTGATTCTAGCTAGTCTATCTACTATTTCTATGAGTCATATGCAAGACGTCATTTTAGAAAAGACTTTTTCACTATTCAATAAATAGATTCAAATCTATTTGAATCTAGAATCAAACTTTCTGTTTGATTCTAATAGAATCAATAGAATAGCACTAGTTCGTATGTGACGTCTTGCATATGGTTCTAGAATTCTAATCTATTGATTCTAGCTAGTCTATCTACTATTTCTATGAGTCATATGCAAGACGTCATTTTAGAAAAGACTTTTTCACTATTCAATAAATAGATTCAAATCTATTTGAATCTAGAATCAAACTTTCTGTTTGATTCTAATAGAATCAATAGAATAGCACTAGTTCGTATGTGACGTCTTGCATATGGTTCTAGAATTCTAATCTATTGATTCTAGACCAGCTAGAATCAATAGTAGATAGAACAGTGAAAGTTTGATTCTAGCTAGTCTATCTACTGAGTCATATGCAAGACGTCATTTTAGAAAAGACTTTTTCACTATTCAATAAATAGATTCAAATCTATTTGAATCTAGAATCAAACTTTCTGTTTGATTCTAATAGAATCAATAGAATAGCACTAGTTCGTATGTGACGTCTTGCATATGGTTCTAGAATTCTAATCTATTGATTCTAGCTAGTCTATCTACTATTTCTATGAGTCATATGCAAGACGTCATTTTAGAAAAGACTTTTTCACTATTCAATAAATAGATTCAAATCTATTTGAATCTAGAATCAAACTTTCTGTTTGATTCTAATAGAATCAATAGAATAGCACTAGTTCGTATGTGACGTCTTGCATATGGTTCTAGAATTCTAATCTATTGATTCTAGACCAGCTAGAATCAATAGTAGATAGAACAGTGAAAGTTTGATTCTAGCTAGTCTATCTATGAGTCATATGCAAGACGTCATTTTAGAAAAGACTTTTTCACTATTCAATAAATAGATTCAAATCTATTTGAATCTAGAATCAAACTTTCTGTTTGATTCTAATAGAATCAATAGAATAGCACTAGTTCGTATGTGACGTCTTGCATATGGTTCTAGAATTCTAATCTATTGATTCTAGCTAGTCTATCTACTATTTCTATGAGTCATATGCAAGACGTCATTTTAGAAAAGACTTTTTCACTATTCAATAAATAGATTCAAATCTATTTGAATCTAGAATCAAACTTTCTGTTTGATTCTAATAGAATCAATAGAATAGCACTAGTTCGTATGTGACGTCTTGCATATGGTTCTAGAATTCTAATCTATTGATTCTAGACTAGTCTAGTCTACTAGCTAGTTATCTATGAGTCATATGCAAGACGTCATTTTAGAAAAGACTTTTTCACTATTCAATAAATAGATTCAAATCTATTTGAATCTAGAATCAAACTTTCTGTTTGATTCTAATAGAATCAATAGAATAGCACTAGTTCGTATGTGACGTCTTGCATATGGTTCTAGAATTCTAATCTATTGATTCTAGCTAGTCTATCTACTATTTCTATGAGTCATATGCAAGACGTCATTTTAGAAAAGACTTTTTCACTATTCAATAAATAGATTCAAATCTATTTGAATCTAGAATCAAACTTTCTGTTTGATTCTAATAGAATCAATAGAATAGCACTAGTTCGTATGTGACGTCTTGCATATGGTTCTAGAATTCTAATCTATTGATTCTAGACTAGAATCTAGTAGATAGAACTAAAGTTTGATTCTATTTCTATGAGTCATATGCAAGACGTCATTTTAGAAAAGACTTTTTCACTATTCAATAAATAGATTCAAATCTATTTGAATCTAGAATCAAACTTTCTGTTTGATTCTAATAGAATCAATAGAATAGCACTAGTTCGTATGTGACGTCTTGCATATGGTTCTAGAATTCTAATCTATTGATTCTAGACCAGCTAGAATCAATAGTAGATAGAACAGTGAAAGTTTGATTCTAGCTAGTCTATCTACTATTTCTATGAGTCATATGCAAGACGTCATTTTAGAAAAGACTTTTTCACTATTCAATAAATAGATTCAAATCTATTTGAATCTAGAATCAAACTTTCTGTTTGATTCTAATAGAATCAATAGAATAGCACTAGTTCGTATGTGACGTCTTGCATATGGTTCTAGAATTCTAATCTATTGATTCTAGCTAGTCTATCTACTATTTCTATGAGTCATATGCAAGACGTCATTTTAGAAAAGACTTTTTCACTATTCAATAAATAGATTCAAATCTATTTGAATCTAGAATCAAACTTTCTGTTTGATTCTAATAGAATCAATAGAATAGCACTAGTTCGTATGTGACGTCTTGCATATGGTTCTAGAATTCTAATCTATTGATTCTAGCTAGTCTATCTACTATTTCTATGAGTCATATGCAAGACGTCATTTTAGAAAAGACTTTTTCACTATTCAATAAATAGATTCAAATCTATTTGAATCTAGAATCAAACTTTCTGTTTGATTCTAATAGAATCAATAGAATAGCACTAGTTCGTATGTGACGTCTTGCATATGGTTCTAGAATTCTAATCTATTGATTCTAGCTAGTCTATCTACTATTTCTATGAGTCATATGCAAGACGTCATTTTAGAAAAGACTTTTTCACTATTCAATAAATAGATTCAAATCTATTTGAATCTAGAATCAAACTTTCTGTTTGATTCTAATAGAATCAATAGAATAGCACTAGTTCGTATGTGACGTCTTGCATATGGTTCTAGAATTCTAATCTATTGATAGAATCTAGCTAGTCTATCTACTATTTCTATGAGTCATATGCAAGACGTCATTTTAGAAAAGACTTTTTCACTATTCAATAAATAGATTCAAATCTATTTGAATCTAGAATCAAACTTTCTGTTTGATTCTAATAGAATCAATAGAATAGCACTAGTTCGTATGTGACGTCTTGCATATGGTTCTAGAATTCTAATCTATTGATTCTAGCTAGTCTATCTACTATTTCTATGAGTCATATGCAAGACGTCATTTTAGAAAAGACTTTTTCACTATTCAATAAATAGATTCAAATCTATTTGAATCTAGAATCAAACTTTCTGTTTGATTCTAATAGAATCAATAGAATAGCACTAGTTCGTATGTGACGTCTTGCATATGGTTCTAGAATTCTAATCTATTGATTCTAGACCAGCTAGAATCAATAGTAGATAGAACAGTGAAAGTTTGATTCTAGCTAGTCTATCTACTATTTCTATGAGTCATATGCAAGACGTCATTTTAGAAAAGACTTTTTCACTATTCAATAAATAGATTCAAATCTATTTGAATCTAGAATCAAACTTTCTGTTTGATTCTAATAGAATCAATAGAATAGCACTAGTTCGTATGTGACGTCTTGCATATGGTTCTAGAATTCTAATCTATTGATTCTAGCCAGCTAGAATCAATAGTAGATAGAACAGTGAAAGTTCTTCTAGCTAGTCTATCTATATTTCTATGAGTCATATGCAAGACGTCATTTTAGAAAAGACTTTTTCACTATTCAATAAATAGATTCAAATCTATTTGAATCTAGAATCAAACTTTCTGTTTGATTCTAATAGAATCAATAGAATAGCACTAGTTCGTATGTGACGTCTTGCATATGGTTCTAGAATTCTAATCTATTGATTCTAGCTAGTCTATCTACTATTTCTATGAGTCATATGCAAGACGTCATTTTAGAAAAGACTTTTTCACTATTCAATAAATAGATTCAAATCTATTTGAATCTAGAATCAAACTTTCTGTTTGATTCTAATAGAATCAATAGAATAGCACTAGTTCGTATGTGACGTCTTGCATATGGTTCTAGAATTCTAATCTATTGATTCTAGCTAGTCTATCTACTATTTCTATGAGTCATATGCAAGACGTCATTTTAGAAAAGACTTTTTCACTATTCAATAAATAGATTCAAATCTATTTGAATCTAGAATCAAACTTTCTGTTTGATTCTAATAGAATCAATAGAATAGCACTAGTTCGTATGTGACGTCTTGCATATGGTTCTAGAATTCTAATCTATTGATTCTAGACCAGCTAGAATCAATAGTAGATAGAACAGTGAAAGTTTGATTCTAGCTAGTCTATCTACTATTTCTATGAGTCATATGCAAGACGTCATTTTAGAAAAGACTTTTTCACTATTCAATAAATAGATTCAAATCTATTTGAATCTAGAATCAAACTTTCTGTTTGATTCTAATAGAATCAATAGAATAGCACTAGTTCGTATGTGACGTCTTGCATATGGTTCTAGAATTCTAATCTATTGATTCTAGCTAGTCTATCTACTATTTCTATGAGTCATATGCAAGACGTCATTTTAGAAAAGACTTTTTCACTATTCAATAAATAGATTCAAATCTATTTGAATCTAGAATCAAACTTTCTGTTTGATTCTAATAGAATCAATAGAATAGCACTAGTTCGTATGTGACGTCTTGCATATGGTTCTAGAATTCTAATCTATTGATTCTATTCTAGCTAGTCTATCTACTATTTCTATGAGTCATATGCAAGACGTCATTTTAGAAAAGACTTTTTCACTATTCAATAAATAGATTCAAATCTATTTGAATCTAGAATCAAACTTTCTGTTTGATTCTAATAGAATCAATAGAATAGCACTAGTTCGTATGTGACGTCTTGCATATGGTTCTAGAATTCTAATCTATTGATTCTAGACCAGCTAGAATCAATAGTAGATAGAACAGTGATTTGATTCTAGCTAGTTATCTACTATTTCTATGAGTCATATGCAAGACGTCATTTTAGAAAAGACTTTTTCACTATTCAATAAATAGATTCAAATCTATTTGAATCTAGAATCAAACTTTCTGTTTGATTCTAATAGAATCAATAGAATAGCACTAGTTCGTATGTGACGTCTTGCATATGGTTCTAGAATTCTAATCTATTGATTCTAGCTAGTCTATCTACTATTTCTATGAGTCATATGCAAGACGTCATTTTAGAAAAGACTTTTTCACTATTCAATAAATAGATTCAAATCTATTTGAATCTAGAATCAAACTTTCTGTTTGATTCTAATAGAATCAATAGAATAGCACTAGTTCGTATGTGACGTCTTGCATATGGTTCTAGAATTCTAATCTATTGATTCTAGCTAGTCTATCTACTATTTCTATGAGTCATATGCAAGACGTCATTTTAGAAAAGACTTTTTCACTATTCAATAAATAGATTCAAATCTATTTGAATCTAGAATCAAACTTTCTGTTTGATTCTAATAGAATCAATAGAATAGCACTAGTTCGTATGTGACGTCTTGCATATGGTTCTAGAATTCTAATCTATTGATTCTAGCCAGCTAGAATCAATAGTAGATAGAACAGTGAAAGTTTGATTCTAGCTAGTCTATCTACTATTTCTATTAGTCATATGCAAGACGTCATTTTAGAAAAGACTTTTTCACTATTCAATAAATAGATTCAAATCTATTTGAATCTAGAATCAAACTTTCTGTTTGATTCTAATAGAATCAATAGAATAGCACTAGTTCGTATGTGACGTCTTGCATATGGTTCTAGAATTCTAATCTATTGATTCTAGACCAGCTAGAATCAATAGTAGATAGAACAGTGAAAGTTCTTCTAGCTAGTCTATCTACTATTTCTATGAGTCATATGCAAGACGTCATTTTAGAAAAGACTTTTCACTATTCAATAAATAGATTCAAATCTATTTGAATCTAGAATCAAACTTTCTGTTTGATTCTAATAGAATCAATAGAATAGCACTAGTTCGTATGTGACGTCTTGCATATGGTTCTAGAATTCTAATCTATTGATTCTTAGTCAGTCTATCTACTATTTCTATGAGTCATATGCAAGACGTCATTTTAGAAAAGACTTTTTCACTATTCAATAAATAGATTCAAATCTATTTGAATCTAGAATCAAACTTTCTGTTTGATTCTAATAGAATCAATAGAATAGCACTAGTTCGTATGTGACGTCTTGCATATGGTTCTAGAATTCTAATCTATTGATTCTAGCTAGTCTATCTACTATTTCTATGAGTCATATGCAAGACGTCATTTTAGAAAAGACTTTTTCACTATTCAATAAATAGATTCAAATCTATTTGAATCTAGAATCAAACTTTCTGTTTGATTCTAATAGAATCAATAGAATAGCACTAGTTCGTATGTGACGTCTTGCATATGGTTCTAGAATTCTAATCTATTGATTCTAGACCAGCTAGAATCAATAGTAGATAGAACAGTGAAAGTTTGATTCTAGCTAGTCTCTATGAGTCATATGCAAGACGTCATTTTAGAAAAGACTTTTTCACTATTCAATAAATAGATTCAAATCTATTTGAATTTAGAATCAAACTTTCTGTTTGATTCTAATAGAATCAATAGAATAGCACTAGTTCGTATGTGACGTCTTGCATATGGTTCTAGAATTCTAATCTATTGATTCTAGACCAGCTAGAATCAATACTAGATAGAACAGTGAAAGTTCAATTCTAGCTAGTCTATCTACTATTTCTATGAGTCATATGCAAGACGTCATTTTAGAAAAGACTTTTTCACTATTCAATAAATAGATTCAAATCTATTTGAATCTAGAATCAAACTTTCTTTTTGATTCTAATAGAATCAATAGAATAGCACTAGTTCGTATGTGACGTCTTGCATATGGTTCTAGAATTCTAATCTATTGATTTTAGCTAGTCTATCTACTATTTCTATGAGTCATATGCAAGACGTCATTTTAGAAAAGACTTTTTCACTATTCAATAAATAGATTCAAATCTATTTGAATCTAGAATCAAACTTTCTGTTTGTTTCTAATAGAATCAATAGAATAGCACCATTTCGTATGTGACGTCTTGCATATGGTTCTAGAATTCTAATCTATTGATTCTAGACCAGCTAGAATCAATAGTAGATAGAACACTGAAAGTTTGATTCTAGCTAGTCTATCTACTATTTCTATGAGTCATATGCAAGACGTCATTTTAGAAAAGACTTTTTCACTATTCAATAAATAGATTCAAATCTATTTGAATCTAGAATCAAACTTTCTGTTTGATTCTAATAGAATCAATAGAATAGCACTAGTTCGTATGTGACGTCATGCATATGGTTCTAGAATTCTAATCTATTGATTCTAGCTAGTCTATCTACTATTTCTATGAGTCATATGCAAGACGTCATTTTAGAAAAGACTTTTTCACTATTCAATAAATAGATTCAAATCTATTTGAATCTAGAATCAAACTTTCTGTTTGATTCTAATAGAATCAATAGAATAGCACTAGTTCGTATGTGACGTCTTGCATATGGTTCTAGAATTCTAATCTATTGATTCTAGCTAGTCTATCTACTATTTCTATGAGTCAAATGCAAGACGTCATTTTAGAAAAGACTTTTTCACTATTCAATAAATAGATTCAAATCTATTTGAATCTAGAATCAAACTTTCTGTTTGATTCTAATAGAATCAATAGAATAGCACTAGTTCGTATGTGACGTCTTGCATATGGTTCTAGAATTCTAATCTATTGATTCTAGACCAGCTAGAATCAATAGTAGATAGAACAGTGAAAGTTTGATTCTAGCTAGTCTATCTACTATTTCTATGAGTCATATGCAAGACATCATTTTAGAAAAGACTTTTTCACTATTCAATAAATAGATTCAAATCTATTTGAATCTAGAATCAAACTTTCTGTTTGATTCTAATAGAATCAATAGAATAGCACTAGTTCGTATGTGACGTCTTTGCTTATGGTTCTAGAATTCTAATCTATTGATTCTAGACCAGCTAGAATCAATAGTAGATAGAACAGTGAAAGTTTGATTCTAGCTAGTCTATCTACTATTTCTATGAGTCATATGCAAGACATCATTTTAGAAAAGACTTTTTCACTATTCAATAAATAGATTCAAATCTATTTGAATCTAGAATCAAACTTTCTGTTTGATTCTAATAGAATCAATAGAATAGCACTAGTTCGTATGTGACGTCTTGCATATGGTTCTAGAATTCTAATCTATTGATTCTAGACCAGCTAGAATCAATAGTAGATAGAACAGTGAAAGTTTGATTCTAGCTAGTCTATCTACTATTTCTATGAGTCATATGCAAGACGTCATTTTAGAAAAGACATTTTCACTATTCAATAAATAGATTCAAATCTATTTGAATCTAGAATCAAACTGTCTGTTTGATTCTAATAGAATCAATAGAATAGCACTAGTTCGTATGTGACGTCTTGCATATGGTTCTAGAATTCTAATCTATTGATTCTAGACCAGCTAGAATCTATAGTAGATAGAACAGTGAAAGTTTGATTCTAGCTAGTCTATCTACTATTTCTATGAGTCATATGCAAGACGTCATTTTAGAAAAGACTTTTTCACTATTCAATAAATAGATTCAAATCTATTTGAATCTAGAATCAAACTTTCTGTTTGATTCTAATAGAATCAATAGAATAGCACTAGTTCGTATGTGACGTCTTGCATATGGTTCTAGAATTCTAATCTATTGATTCTAGCTAGTCTATCTACTATTTCTATGAGTCATATGCAAGACGTCATTTTAGAAAAGACTTTTTCACTATTCAATAAATAGATTCAAATCTATTTGAATCTAGAATCAAACTTTCTGTTTGATTCTAATAGAATCAATAGAATAGCACTAGTTCGTATGTGACGTCTTGCATATGGTTCTAGAATTCTAATCTATTGATTCTAGACCAGCTAGAATCAATAGTAGATAGAACAGTGAAAGTTTGATTCTAGCTAGTCTGTCTACTATTTCTATGAGTCATATGCAAGACGTCATTTTAGAAAAGACTTTTTAACTATTCAATAAATAGATTCAAATCTATTTGAATCTAGAATCAAACTTTCTGTTTGATTCTAATAGAATCAATAGAATAGCACTAGTTCGTATGTGACGTCTTGCATATGGTTCTAGAATTCTAATCTATTGATTCTAGCTAGTCTATCTACTATTTCTATGAGTCATATGCAAGACTTCATTTTAGAAAAGACTTTTTCACTATTCAATAAATAGATTCAAATCTATTTGAATCTAGAATCAAACTTTCTGTTTGATTCTAATAGAATCAATAGAATAGCACT
>NW_027064986.1:0-23660 GCF_032884065.1 Artemia franciscana
AAAAGTTTTAGTTTTCGGGGGTAATATCTACGTATGTTGAAAAAATGAAGATATTAGACTATTTTATGATTGCAAATGGTAAAGAATGTGATTAAAGGCTCTTTTCCTATGTCAAAAGTTTTAGTTTTCGAGGGTAATAGCTACGTATAATGGAAAAATGAAGATATTAGACTATTTTTTGATTGCAAATGGTAAAGAATGTGATTAAAGGCTCTTTTCCTATTTCAAAAGCTTTAGTTTTCGAGGGTAATAGCTTTGACTGTGGAAAAAATGAAGATATTAGACTATTTTATGATTGCACATGGTAAAGAATGTGATTAAAGGCTCTTTTCCTATTTCAAAAGTTTTAGTTTTCGAGGGTAATAGCTACGTAGGTTGAAAAAATGAAGATATTAGACTATTTTATGATTGCAAATGGTAAAGAATGTGATTAAAGGCTCTTTTCCTATTTCAAAAGTTTTAGTTTTCGAGGGTAATAGCTACGCATGTTGAAAAATTGAAGATATTAGACTATTTTATGATTGCACATGGTAAAGAATGTAATTAAAGGCTCTTTTCTTATGTCAAAAGTTTTAGTTTTCGAGGGTAATAGCTACTTATGTTGAAAAAATGAAGATATTAGACTATTTTATGATTGCACATGGTAAAGAATGTGATTAAAGGCTCTTTTCCTATGTCAAAAATTTTAGTTTTCGAGGGTAATAGCTACGTATGTTGAAAAAATGAAGATATTAGACTATTTTATGATTGCAAATGGTAAAGAATGTGATTAAAGGCTCTTTTCCTATGTCAAAAGTTTTATTTTTCGAGGGTAATAGCTACCTATGTTGAAAAAATGAAGATATTAGACTATTTTATGATTGCAAATGGTAAAGAATGTGATTAAAGGCTCTTTTCCTATTTCAAAAGTTTTAGTTTTCGAGGGTAATAGCTATGTGTGTGGAAAAAATGAAGATATTAGACTATTTTATGATTGCACATGGTAAAGAATGTGATTAAAGGCTATTTTCCTATTTCAAAAGTTTTAGTTTTCGAGGGTAATAGCTACGTATGTTGAAATAACGAAGATATTAAACAATTTTTTGATTGCAAATGGTAAAGAATGTGATTAAAGGCTTTTTTCCTATGTCAAAAGTTTTAGTTTTCGAGGGTAATAGCTACGTATGTTGAAAAAATGTAGATATTAGACTATTTTATGATTGCAAATGGTAAAGAATGTGATTAAAGGCTCTTTTCCTATTTCAAGGGTTTTAGTTTTCGAGGGTAATAGCTACGTATGTTGAAAAAATGAAGATATTAGACTATTTAATGATTGCAAATGGTAAATAATGTGATTAAAGGCTCTTTTCCTATTTCAAAAGTTTTAAGTTTCGAGGGTAATAGCTACGTATGTTGAAAAAATGAAGATATTAGACTATTTTATGATTGCACATGGTAAAGAATGTGATTAAAGGCTCTTTTTTTATGTCAAAAGTTTTAGTTTTCGAGGGTAATAGCTTTGTCTGTGGAAAAAATGAAGATGTTAGACAATTTTATGATTGCAAATGGTAAAGAATGTGATTAAAGGCTCTTTTCCTATTTCAAAAGTTTTAGTTTTCGGGGGTAATATCTACGTATGTTGAAAAAATGAAGATATTAGACTATTTTATGATTGCAAATGGTAAAGAATGTGATTAAAGGCTCTTTTCCTATTTCAAAAGTTTTAGTTTTCGAGGGTAATAGCTTTGTCTGTGGAAAAAATGAAGATATTAGACTATTTTATGATTGCACATGGTAAAGAATGTGATTAAAGGCTTTTTTCCTATTTCAAAAGTTTTAGTTTTCGAGGGTAATAGCTACGTAGGTTGAAAAAATGAAGATATTAGACTATTTTATGATTGCAAATGGTAAAGAATGTGATTAAAGGCTCTTTTCCTATTTCAAAAGTTTTAGTTTTCGAGGGTAATAGCTACGTATGTTGAAAAATTGAAGATATTAGACTATTTTATGATTGCACATGGTAAAGAATGTAATTAAAGGCTCTTTTCTTATGTCAAAAGTTTTAGTTTTCGAGGGTATTAGCTACTTATGTTGAAAAAATGAAGATATTAGACTATTTTATGATTGCACATGGTAAAGAATGTGATTAAAGGCTCTTTTCCTATGTCAAAAATTTTAGTTTTCGAGAGAAATAGCTACGTATGTTGAAAAAATTAAGATATTAGACTATTTAATGATTGCGAATGGTAAAGAATGTGATTAAAGGCTCTTTTCCTATGTCAAAAGTTTTATTTTTCGAGGGTAATAGCTACGTATGTTGAAAAAATGAAGATATTAGACTATTTTATGATTGCAAATGGTAAAGAATGTGATTAAAGGCTCTTTTCCTATTTCAAAAGTTTTAGTTTTCGAGGGTAATAGCTATGTCTGTGGAAAAAATGAAGATATTAGACTATTTTATGATTGCACATGGTAAAGAATGTGATTAAAGGCTATTTTCCTATTTCAAAAGTTTTAGTTTTCGAGGGTAATAGCTACATATGTTGAAATAATGAAGATATTAAACAATTTTTTGATTGCAAATGGTAAAGAATGTGATTAAAGGCTTTTTTCCTATGTCAAAAGTTTTAGTTTTCGAGGGTAATAGCTACGTATGTTGAAAAAATGTAGATATTAGACTATTTTATGATTGCAAATGGTAAAGAATGTGATTAAAGGCTCTTTTCGTATTTCAAAAGTTTTAGTTTTCGACGGTAATAGCTACGTATGTTGAAAAAATGAAGATATTAGACTATTTTATTATTGCAAATGGTAAAGAATGTGATTAAAGGCTCTTTTCCTATGTCAAAAGTTCTAGTTTTGAAGGGTAATAGCTGCGTATGTTGAAAAAATGATGATATTAGACTATTTTATGATTGCAAATGGTTAAGAATGTGATTAAAGGCTCTTTTCCTATTTCAAAAGTTTTAGTTTTCGAAGGTAATAGCTATATCTGTTGAGAAAATGAAGATATTAGACTATTTTATGATTGCACATGGTAAAGAATGTGATTAAAGGCTCTTTTCCTATTTCAAAAGTTTTAGTTTTCGAGGGTAATAGCTACGTATGTTGAAAAAATGAAGATATTAGACTATTTTATGATTACAAATGGTAAAGAATTTGATTAAAGGCTCTTTTCCTATGTCAAAAGTTTTAGTTTTCGAGAGTAATAGCAACGTATGTTGAAAAAATGAAGATATTAGACTATTTTATGATTGCAAATGGTAAAGAATGTGATTATAGGCTCTTTTCCTATTTCAAAAGTTTTAGTTTTCGAGGGTAATAGCTACGTATGTTGAATAAATGAAGATATTAGACTATTTTATGATTGCACATGGTAAAGAATGTTATTAAAGGCTCTTTTCCTATGTCAAGAGTTTTAGTTTTCGAGGGGTAATAGCTTTTCTGTGGAAAAAATGAAGATATTAGACAATTTTATGATTGCAAATTGTAAAGAATGTGATTAAAGCTCTTTTCCTATTTCAAAAGTTTTAGTTTTCGGGGGTAATAGCTACGTATGTTGAAAAAATGAAGATATTAGACTATTTTATGATTGCAAATGGTAAAGAATGTGATTAAAGGCTCTTTTCCTATGTCAAAAGTTTTAGTTTTCGAGGGTAATAGCTACGTATGTTGGAAAAATGAAGATATTAGACTATTTTATGTTTGCAAATGGTAAAGAATGTGATTAAAGGCTCTTTTCCTATTTCAAAAGTTTTAGTTTTCGAGGGTAATAGCTACGTATGTTGAAAAAATGAAGATATTAGACTATTTTATGATTGCAAATGGTAAAGAATGTGATTAAAGGCTCTTTTCCTATTTCAAAAGTTTTAGTTTTCGATGGTAATAGCTACGTATGTTGAAAAAAATGAAGATATTAGCCTATTTTATGATTGCAAATGGTAAAGAATGTGATTAAAGGCTCTTTTCCTATTTCAAAAGTTTTAGTTTTCGAGGGTAATAGCTATGTATGTTGAAAAAATGAAGATATTAGACTATTTTATGATTGCACATGGTAAAGAATGTGATTAAAGGCTCTTTTCTTATGTCAAAAGTTTTAGTTTTAGAGGGTAATAGCTAAGTATGTTGAAAAAATGAAGATATTAGACTATTTTATGATTGCACATGGTAAAGAATGTGATTAAAGGCTCTTTTCCTATGTCAAAAGTTTTAGTTTTCGAGGGTAATAGCTACGTACGTTGAAAAAATGAAGATATTAGACTATTTTATGATTGCAAATGGTAAAAAATGTGATTAAAGGCTCTTTTCCTATGTCAAAAGTTTTAGTTTTCGAGGGTAATAGCTACGTATGTTGAAAAAAATGAAGATATTAGACAAATTATGATTGCAAATGGTAAAGAATGGGATTAAAGGCTCTTTTCCTATTTCAAAAGTTTTGGTTTTCGAGGGTAATAGCTATGTCTGTGGAAAAAATGAAGATATTAGACTATTTTATGATTGCACATGGTAAAAAATGTGATTAAAGGCTCTTTTCCTAATTCAAAAGTTTTAGTGTTCGAGGGTAATATCTACGTATGTTGAAAAAATGAAAATATTAGACTATTTTATGATTGCACATGGTAAAGAATGTGATTAAAGGCTCTTTTCCTATTTCAAAAGTTTTAGTTTTCGAGGGTAATAGCTACGTATGTTGAAAAAATGAAGATAGTAGACTATTTTATGATTGCACATGGTAAAGAATGTGATTAAAGGCTCTTTTCCTATTTCAAAAGTTTTAGTTTTCGTGGGTAATAGCTACGTATGTTGAAAAAATGAAGATATTAGACTATTTTATGATTGCACATGGTAAAGAATGTGATTAAAGGCTCTTTTCCTATTTCAAAAGTTTTAGTTTTCGAGGGTAATAGCTATGTTTGTGGAAAAAAAATGAAGATATTAGACTATTTTATGATTGCACATGGTAAAGAATGTGATTAAAGGCTCTTTTCCTATGTCAAAAGTTTTAGTTTTCGAGGGTAATAGCTACGTATGTTGAAAAAATGAACATATTAGACTATTTTGTGATTGCACATGGTAAAGAATGTGATTAAAGGCTCTTTTCCTATTTCAAAAGTTTTAGTTTTCAAGGGTAATAGCTACGTATGTTGAAAAAATGAAGATATTAGACTATTTTATGATTGCAAATGGTAAAGAATGTGTAAAAAAATGAAGATATTAGACTATTTTATGATTGCAAATGGTAAAGAATGTGATTAAAGGCTCTTTTCCTATTTCAAAAGTTTTAGTTTTCGAGCGTAATAGTTATGTCTCTGGAAAAATGAAGATATTAGACTATTTTATGATTGCACATGGTAAAGAATTTGATTAAAGGCTCTTTTCCTGTTTAAAAAGTTTTAGTTTTCGAGGGTAATAGCTTTGTCTGTGGAAAAAATGAAGATATTAGACTATTTTATGATTGCACATGGTAAAGAATGTGATTAAAGGCTCTTTTCCTATTTCAAAAGTTTTAGTTTTCGAGGGTAATAGCTACATATGTTGAAAAAATGAAGATATTACACTATTCTATGATTGCAAATAATAAAGAATGTGATTAAAGGCTCTTTTCCTATTTCAAATCTATTTTGAATTAGCTACGTATGTTGAAAAAATGAAGATATTAGACTATTTTATGATTGCACATGTTAAAGAATGTGATTAAAGGCTCTTTTCCTATTTCAAAAGTTTTAGTTTTCGAGGGTAATAGCTACGTATGTTGAAAAAATGAAGATATTAGACTATCTTATGATTGCACATGGTAAAGAACGTGATTAAAGGCTCTTTTCCTATTTCAAAAGTTTTAGTTTTCGAGGGTAATAGCTACGTATGTTGAAAAAATGAAGATATTAGACTTTTTTTGTGATTGCAAATGGTAAAGAATGTGATTAACCCTATAGAGACAATTGTTGTAGAAAAACAAAACTATACTCTTTGAGCTTAGACTGACATCTTGCCGTAAAAAAATATTGCTTTTAGCAGCATCTTTCGATTTTGCTGAAAGATGGCAATCGATTGATGCCTTCGGGGAGCTGCTGTGTGACGCCTGGCCTACGAAGTTAGTCACTAAACCAAAGGATAAGAAAAACGAATGAAAAGGTGAGCAATTTTTAAAGCCAGAAACTGGAAATAAAATGAAAAGGTGGGAGATTCCTTGTATGTCATATGTGTATAAAATATATACAATTTAAAATTACTGTAGTTGAAATTCACAAAGTGTGCAAGAATTTGGATCAGTAGCAATATACATTTCCTCATGTTGTAAAACTACAACATCGGACGATCGTAGCTCAAAATTGTGAAACGAATAACGCGTACCAAAAATGCTTATGCGATAATAAACAAAACATATTGTTTGTCTTAGGCTTGTGGTTGTTACTATTATAGACCAGCGAATCCATAGAAATAATCTATGTTATATTTTAGAAGTGAAATAATTTTTGTTTTCTTTCTAGATGGCGGAATCTTACGACAGACTAAAAAAACGAGCTCAAAATCGCCGAATTGATGCAGAAGAGGCCGCCAAGTATATTTTTGACATTCCAGAAGACATGTTGTTGGACTTGTCCGACGATGATGATGACAATGATCCAGATTTCCTGTCTCCAGAAGATCTTATCGATGATCCTGATGAAGACTTATTGCCTCTACTGGACAATCCCCACTTCTTTTTGGAACAGGATGACGTCGACGCTAACACTGAACCCAGCGACGATTACTCGGTGGAAACTCCACCCTCCAATCACCAACAGCAACCAGGAACAGCAAGTGCTGGAAAATCAAAGAAGAAATTGAAAGTCCAAGAAAAATTCGGCTGGAGAAAAGTAGAGATAGAAAAAGTCGATCTGTCTTGGAAAGGAGAGCCTCGCCAAGTTCCAGGCATCTTGGAGACTCCACTGAAATACTTCAAAAAATTCTTTGACGATGAATTTCTTGAGCTGATAGCTGAACAAAGTAACCTCTTTGCACTTCAAAACTAAGGGATGCAACCTCTGCCTCACTGTCGAAGAGCTAAAAGGTTTCATGAGCATTATGCTATTATTGGGGGTGATAAGAGTTCCCTATTATCGAATGCACTGGGAAGCAGCTACCAGATACCCACAAATTGCCGACAAGATGGGCCGACAAAGATTTGATAAAATCAAACGTTTTCTTCACTTCAACGACAACAGTAAAGCTAAGAAACCTGGAGAACAAGGATTTGACAAGCTATACAAGATTCGACCTGTCCTGGGTCATATCCGTTCCAAGTTTCTTGAAGTCACTCCCGAAGAACACCATTCAATTGACGAGCAAATGATTCCTTTCAAGGGGCGAAGCAGCTTGAGACAATATCTGCCGAAAAAGCCGACGAAGTGGGGAATGCTCAAAATCAAAGGATTTCCTTGTATTGGTACGTTGAACAAAACACGACTGAAGGGCTGCCTGCTCCTCACAGATGGTGAAATGAAGAAACGAGAGAGAGGAACTTCAGATTACAGGACTGACATTCATTCTGGCGTTATTGTAGTGAAATGGTTAGATAACAACACGGTTTGCTTGGCTTCGACGTATGCAGGAATAACACCACAGGATACGTGCAGACGCTGGAACGTCAAGGATAAATCCAGGGTTGAAGTTTCAAGGCCAGCCATTGTTTATGAGTACAACCGTCATATGGGTGGCGTAGATTTAGTGGACATGCTGGTGGAGATGTGCCGAAATCATCTTCGGACACGAAAATGGTATATGAGAATCTTCTGGTGGCTTATTGACACAACAGTCTGCAATAGCTGGCTTCTTTTCAGGTCAGACGTCAAAGCGCTGACATTAAGGAGAGACGAACCGATGATCTTGAGAACCTTCAGGTCTGAAGTTGCTGCAGGATTGTATGCCTCGGCGCGTGTAATGCCCCAACTAAGACGTGGAGGACCATCCGCAGATGTCGAAGCAAGTCCTAGCCCCATTCGAAGTCTTAACCGAATCCGAACGGCAATGTCTGCTCAAGCTGATGGACTTGATCACTGGCCAAAAAAGACTGACAAGCAGAGCCGCTGCAAAGAGTGCAAATCAGGATATACCACCTTCGAATGCGAAAAATGTGAGCTTCCACTGTGCCTTACTGCCAAAAGCAATTGTTTTAAAGCCTTTCACACCAAGTGAAAGAGCCCCTTTTTTATATATTTGAGAGGCTAATGTTGTATTTTTACAACGTGGTCTAAAATTGACAATTTTGAATAAATCATGCGAACAAAAGCTTTTTTGTCAATAGTCTGAACTAGAGATCACATGGGAAGCGTTGGAGATTTTTCCTGGTATTCGTTCTTATAGTGGCCTGTCAAGGGTTAAAGGCTCTTTTCCTATTTCAAAAGTTTTAGTTTTCGAGGGTAATAGCTACGTATGTTGAAAAAATAAAGATATTAGACAATGTTATCATTGCACATGGCAAAGAATGTGATTAAAGGCTCTTTTCCTATTTCAAAAGTTTTAGTTTTCGAGGGTAATAGCCACATATGTTGAAAAATTGTAGATATTAGACAATTTTATGATTGCAAATGGTAAAGAATGTGATTAAAGGCTCTTTTCCTATAAAAAAGTTTTAGTTTTCAAGGGTAATAGCTAGGTCGGTTGAAAAAATGAAAATATTAGACTATTTTATGATTGCTCATGGTACGCAATGTGATTAAAGGCTCTTTTCCTATTTCAAAAGTTTTAGTTTTCGAGGGTGATAGCTACGTATGTTGAAAAAATGAAGATATTAGACTATTTTATGATTGCAAATGGTAAAGAATGTGATTATAGGCTCTTTTCCTATTTCAAAAGTTTTAGTTTTCGAGGGTAATAGCTATGTGTGTTGAAAAAATGAAGATATTAGACTATTTTATCATTGCACATGGTAAAGAATGTGATTAAAGGCTCTTTTCCTATTTCAAAAGTTTTAGTTTTCGAGGATAATAGCTACGTCTGTTGAAAAAATGAAGATATTAGACTATTTTATGATTGCAAATGGTAAAGAATGTGATTAAAGGCTCTTTTCCTATGTCAAAAGTTTTAGTTTCCGAGGGTAATAGCTACGTATGTTGAAAAAATGAAGATATTAGACTATTTTATGATTGCACATGGTAAAGCATGTTTTTAAAGGCTCTTTTCCTATTTTAAAAGTTTTAGTTTTCGAGGGTAATAGCTATGTCTGTTGAAAAAATGAAGATATTAGACTATTTTATGATTGCAAATGGTTAAGAATGTGATTAAAGGCTCTTTTCCTATTTCAAAAAATTTAGTTTTCAAGGGTAATAGCTACGTATGTTGAAAAAATGAAGATATTAGACTATTTTATGATTGCAAATGGTAAAGAATATGTAAAAAAAATGAAGATATTAGACTATTTTATGATTGCAAATGGTAAAGAATGTGATTAAAGGCTCTTTTCCTATTTCAAAAGTTTTAGTTTTCGAGCGTAATAGTTATGTCTGTGGAAAAATGAAGATATTAGACTATTTTATGATTGCACATGGTAAAGAATGTGATTAAAGGCTCTTTTCCTATTTAAAAAGTTTTTGTTTTCGAGGGTAATAGCTTTGTCTGTGGAAAAAATGAAGATATTAGACTATTTTATGATTGCACATGGTAAAGAATGTGATTAAAGGCTCTTTTCCTATTTCAAAAGTTTTAGTTTTCGAGGGTAATAGCTACATATGTTGAAAAAATGAAGATATTAGACTATTCTATGATTGCAAATAATAAAGAATGTGATTAAAGGCTCTTTTCCTATTTCAAATCTATTTTGAATTAGCTACGTATGTTGAAAAAATGAAGATATTAGACTATTTTATGATTGCACATGTTAAAGAATGTGATTAAAGGCTCTTTTCCTATTTCAAAAGTTTTAGTTTTCGAGGGTAATAGCTACGTATGTTGAAAAAATGAAGATATTAGACTATCTTATGATTGCACATGGTAAAGAACGTGATTAAAGGCTCTTTTCCTATTTCAAAAGTTTTAGTTTTCGAGGGTAATAGCTACGTATGTTGAAAAAATGAAGATATTAGACTTTTTTTGTGATTGCACATGGCAAAGAATGTGATTAAAGGCTCTTTTCCTATTTCAAAAGTTTTAGTTTTCGAGGGTAATAGCCACATATGTTGAAAAATTGTAGATATTAGACAAGTTTATGATTGCAAATGGTAAAGAATGTGATTAAAGGCTCTTTTCCTATAAAAAAGTTTTAGTTTTCAAGGGTAATAGCTAGGTCTGTTGAAAAAATGAAGATATTAGACTATTTTATGATTGCTCATGGTACACAATGTGATTAAAGGCTCTTTTCCTATTTCAAAAGTTTTAGTTTTCGAGGGTGATAGCTACGTATGTTGAAAAAATGAAGATATTAGACTATTTTATGATTGCAAATGGTAAAGAATGTGATTAAAGGCTCTTTTCCTATTTCAAAAGTTTTAGTTTTCGAGGGTAATAGCTATGTCTGTTGAAAAAATGAAGATATTAGACTATTTTATCATTGCACATGGTAAAGAATGTGATTAAAGGCTCTTTTCCTATTTCAAAACTTTTAGTTTTCGAGGGTAATAGCTACGTCTGTTGAAAAAATGAAGATATTAGACTATTTTATGATTGCAAATGGTAAAGAATGTGATTAAAGGCTCTTTTCCTATGTCAAAAGTTTTAGTTTCCGAGGGTAATAGCTACGTATGTTGAAAAAATGAAGATAATAGACTATTTTATGATTGCACATGGTAAAGCATGTGATTAAAGGCTCTTTTCCTCTTTCAAAAGTTTTAGTTTTCGAGGGTAATAGCTACGTATGTTGAAAAAATGAAGATATTAGACTATTTTATGATTGCAAATGGTTAAGAATGTGATTAAAGGCTCTTTTCCTATTTCAAAAGTTTTAGTTTTCGAGGGTAATAGCTTTGTCTGTGGAAAAATGAAGATATTAGACTATTTTATGATTGCACATGGTAAAGAATGTGATTAAAGGCTGTTTTCCTATTTCAAAAGTTTTAGTTTTCGAGGGTAATATGTACGTATGTTGAAAAAATGAAGATATTAGACTATTTTATGATTGCAAATGGTAAAGAATGTGATTAAAGGCTCTTTTCCTATTTCAAAAGTTTTAGTTTTCGAGGGTAATAGCTATGTATGTTGAAAAAATGAAGATATTAGATTATTTTATTATTGCACATGGTAAAGAATGTGATTAAAGGCTCTTTTCCTATGTCAAAAGTTTTAGTTTTCGAGGGTAATAGCCACGTATGTTGAAAAAATGAAGATATTAGACTATTTTATGATTGCAAATGGTAAAGAATGTGATTAAAGGCTCTTTTCCTAGTTCAAAAGTTTTAGTTTTCGAGGGTAATAGCTACGTATGTTGGAAAAATGAATATATTAGACAATTTTATGATTGCACATGGTAAAGAATGTGATTAAAATCTCTTTTCCTATTTCAAAAGTTTTAGTTTTCGAGGGTAATAGCTGCGTATGTTGAAAAAATGAAGATATTAGACTATTTTATGATTGCTCATGGTACACAATGCGATTAAAGGCTCTTTTCCTATTTCAAAAGTTTTAGTTTTCGAGGGTGATAGCTACGTATGTTGAAAAAATGAAGATATTAGACTATTTTATGATTGCAAATGGTAAAGAATGTGATTAAAGGCTCTTTTCCTATTTCAAAAGTTTTAGTTTTCGAGGGTAATAACTATGTCTGTTGAAAAAATGAAGATATTAGACTATTTTATCATTGCACATGGTAAAGAATGTGATTAAAGGCTCTTTTCCTATTTCAAAAGTTTTAGTTTTCGAGGGTAATAGCTTCGTCTGTTGAAAAAATGAAGATATCAGACTATTTTATGATTGCAAATGGTAAAGAATGTGATTAAAGGCTCTTTTCCTATGTCAAAAGTTTTAGTTTCCGAGGGTAATAGCTACGTATGTTGAAAAAATGAAGATATTAGACTATTTTATGATTGCACATGGTAAAGCATGTGATTAAAGGCTCTTTTCCTATGTCAAAAGTTTTAGTTTCCGAGGGTAATAGCTACGTATGTTGAAAAAATGAAGATATTAGACTATTTTATGATTGCACATGGTAAAGCATGTGATTAAAGGCTCTTTTCCTATTTCAAAAGTTTTAGTTTTCGAGGGTAATAGTTATGTCTGTGGAAAAATGAAGATATTAGACTATTTTATGATTGCACATGGTAAAGAATTTGATTAAAGGCTCTTTTCCTATTTAAAAAGTTTTAGTTTTCGAGGGTAATAGCTTTGTCTGTGGAAAAAATGAAGATATTAGACTATTTTATGATTGCACCTGGTAAAGAATGTGATTAAAGGCTCTTTTCCTATTTCAAAAGTTTTAGTTTTCGAGGGTAATAGCTTTGTCTGTGGAAAAAATGAAGATATTAGACTATTTTATGATTGCACATGGTAAAGAATGTGATTAAAGGCTCTTTTCCTATTTCAAAAGTTTTAGTTTTCGAGGGTAATAGCTAAATATGTTGAAAAAATGAAGATATTAGATTATTCTATGATTGCAAATAATAAAGAATGTGATTAAAGGCTCTTTTCCTATTTCAAATCTATTTTGAATTAGCTACGTATGTTGAAAAAATGAAGATATTAGACTATTTTACGATTGCACATGTTAAAGAATGTGATTAAAGGCTCTTTTCCTATTTCAAAAGTTTTAGTTTTCGAGGGTAATAGCTACGTATGTTGAAAAAATGAAGATATTAGACTTTTTTTTGTGATTGCAAATGGTAAAGAATGTGATTAAAGGCTCTTTTCCTATTTCAAAAGTTTTAGTTTTCGAGGGTAATAGCTACGTATGTTGAAAAAATAAAGATATTAGACAATGTTATGATTGCACATGGCAAAGAATGTGATTAAAGGCTCTTTTCCTATTTCAAAAGTTTCAGTTTTCGAGGGTAATAGCCACATATGTTGAAAAATTGTAGATATTAGACAATTTTATGATTGCAAATGGTAAAGAATGTGATTAAAGGCTCTTTTCCTATAAAAAAGTTTTAGTTTTCAAGGGTAATAGCTAGGTCTGTTGAAAAAATGAAGATATTAGACTATTTTATGATTGCTCATGGTACACAATGTGATTAAAGGCTCTTTTCCTATTTCAAAAGTTTTAGTTTTCGAGGGTGATAGCTACGTATGTTGAAAAAATGAAGATATTAGACTATTTTATGATTGCAAATGGTAAAGAATGTGATTAAAGGCTCTTTTCCTATTTCAAAAGTTTTAGTTTTCGAGGGTAATAGCTATGTCTGTTGAAAAAATGAAGATATTAGACTATTTTATCATTGCACATGGTAAAGAATGTGATTAAAGGCTCTTTTCCTATTTCAAAAGTTTTAGTTTTCGAGGATAATAGCTATGTCTGTGGAAAAAATGAAGATATTAGACTATTTTATGATTGCAAATGGTAAAGAATGTGATTAAAGGCTCTTTTCCTATGTCAAAAGTTTTAGTTTCCGAGGGTAATAGCTACGTATGTTGAAAAAATGAAGATATTAGACTATTTTATGATTGCACATGGTAAAGCATGTGATTAAAGGCTCTTTTCCTATTTCAAAAGTTTTAGTTTTCGAGGGTAATAGCTACGTATGTTGAAAAAATTAAGATATTAGACTATTTTATGATTGCAAATGGTTAAGAATGTGATTAAAGGCTCTTTTCCTATTTCAAAAGTTTTAGTTTTCAAGGGTAATAGCTACGTATGTTGAAAAAATGAAGATATTAGACTATTTTATTATTGCAAATGGTAAAGAATGTGTAAAAAAATGAAGATATTAGACTATTTTATGATTGCAAATGGTAAAGAATGTGATTAAAAGCTCTTTTCCTATTTCAAAAGTTTTAGTTTTCGAGCGTAATAGTTATGTCTGTGGAAAAATGAAGATATTAGACTATTTTATGATTGCACATGGTAAAGAATGTGATTAAAGGCTCTTTTCCTATTTAAAAAGTTTTAGTTTTCGAGGGTAATAGCTTTGTCTGTGGAAAAAATGAAGATATTAGACTATTTTATGATTGCACATGGTAAAGAATGTGATTAAAGGCTCTTTTCCTATTTCAAAAGTTTTAGTTTTCGAGGGTAATAGCTACATATGTTGAAAAAATGAAGATATTAGACTATTCTATGATTGCAAATAATAAAGAATGTGATTAAAGGCTCTTTTCCTATTTCAAATCTAGTTTGAATTAGCTACGTATGTTGAAAAAATGAAGATATTAGACTATTTTATGATTGCACATGTTAAAGAATGTGATTAAAGGCTCTTTTCCTATTTCAAAAGTTTTAGTTTTCGAGGGTAATAGCTAAGTATGTTGAAAAAATGAAGATATTAGTCTATCTTATGATTGCACAAGGTAAAGAACGTGATTAAAGGCTCTTTTCCTATTTCAAAAGTTTTAGTTTTCGAGGGTAATAGCTACGTATGTTGAAAAAATGAAGATATTAGACTTTTTTTTGTGATTGCAAATGGTAAAGAATGTGATTAAAGGCTCTTTTCCTATTTCAAAAGTTTTAGTTTTCGAGGGTAATAGCTACGTATGTTGAAAAAATAAAGATATTAGACAATGTTATGATTGCACATGGCAAAGAATGTGATTAAAGGCTCTTTTCCTATAAAAAAGGTTTAGTTTTCAAGGGTAATAGCTAGGTCTGTTGAAAAAATGAAGATATTAGACTATTTTATGATTGCTCATGGTACACAATGTGATTAAAGGCCTTTTTTCTATTTCAAAAGTTTTAGTTTTCGAGGGTGATAGCTACGTATGTTGAAAAAATGAAGATATTAGACTATTTTATGATTGCAAATGGTAAAGAATGTGATTAAAGGCTCTTTTCCTATTTCAAAAGTTTTAGTTTTCGAGGGTAATAGCTATGTCTGTTGAAAAAATGAAGATATTAGACTATTTTATCATTGCACATGGTAAAGAATGTGATTAAAGGCTCTTTTCCTATTTCAAAACTTTTAGTTTTCGAGGGTAATAGCTACGTCTGTTGAAAAAATGAAGATATTAGACTATTTTATGATTGCAAATGGTAAAGAATGTGATTAAAGGCTCTTTTCCTATGTCAAAAGTTTTAGTTTCCGAGGGTAATAGCTACGTATGTTGAAAAAATGAAGATATTAGACTATTTTATGATTGCACATGGTAAAGCATGTGATTAAAGGCTCTTTTCCTATTTCAAAAGTTTTAGTTTTTGAGGGTAATAGCTACGTATGTTGAAAAAATGAAGATATTAGACTATTTTATGATTGCAAACGGTTAAGAATGTGATTAAAGGCTCTTTTCCTATTTCAAAAGTTTTAGTTTTCGAGGGTAATAGCTACGTATGTTGAAAAAATGAAGATATTAGACTATTTTATGATTGCACATGGTAAAGAATGTGATTAAAGGCTCTTTTGCTATGTCAAAAGTTTTAGTTTTCGAGGGTAATAGCTACGTATGTTGAAAAAATGAAGATATTAGACTATTTTATAATTGCACATGGTAAAGAATGTGATTAAAGGCTCTTTTCCTATTTCAATGGTTTTAGTTTTCGAGGGTAATAGCGACGTATGTTGAAGAAATGAAGATATTAGACTATTTTATGATTGCAAATGGTAAATAATGTGATTAAAGGCTCTTTTCCTATTTCAAAAGTTTTATTTTCGAGGGTAATAGCTACGTATGTTGAAAAAATGAAGATATTAGACTATTTTATGATTGCACATGGTAAAGAATGTGATTAAAGGCTCTTTTCCTATTTCAAAAGTTTTAGTTTTCGAGGGTAATAGCTACGTATGTTGGAAAAATGAATATATTAGACAATTTTATGATTGCACATGGTAAAGAATGTGATTAGAAGCTCTTTTCCTATTTCAAAAGTTTTAGTTTTCGAGGGTAATAGCTACGTATGTTAAAAAAATGAAGATATTAGACTATTTTATGATTGCAAATGGTAAAGCATGTGATTAAAGGCTCTTTTCCTATTTCAAAAGTTTTAGTTTTCGAGGGTAATAGCTACGTATATGGAAAAAATGAAGATATTAGACTATTTTATGATTGCAAATGGTTAAGAATGTGATTAAAGGCTCTTTTCCTATTTCAAAAGTTTTAGTTTTCGAGGGTAATAGCCAAATATGTTGAAAAATTGTAGATATTAGACAATTTTATGATTGCAAATGGTAAAGAATGTGATTAAAGGCTCTTTTCCTATAAAAAAGTTTTAGTTTTCAAGGGTAATAGCTAGGTCTGTTGAAAAAATGAAGATATTAGACTATTTTATGATTGCTCATGGTACACAATGTGATTAAAGGCTCTTTTCCTATTTCAAAAGTTTTAGTTTTCGAGGGTGATAGCTACGTATGTTGAAAAAATGAAGATATTAGACTATTTTATGATTGCAAATGGTAAAGAATGTGATTAAAGGCTCTTTTCCTATTCCAAAAGTTTTAGTTTTGGTGGGTAATAGCTATGTCTGTTGAAAAAATGAAGATATTAGACTATTTTATCATTGCACATGGTAAAGAATGTGATTAAAGGCTCTTTTCCTATTTCAAAAGTTTTAGTTTTCGAGGGTAATAGCTACGTCTGTTGAAAAAATGAAGATATTAGACTATTTTATGATTGCAAATGGTAAAGAATGTGATTAAAGGCTCTTTTCCTATGTCAAAAGTTTTAGTTTCCGAGGGTAATAGCTACGTATGTTGAAAAAATGAAGATATTAGGCTATTTTATGATTGCACATGGTAAAGCATGTGATTAAAGGCTCTTTTCCTATTTCAAAAGTTTTAGTTTTCGAGGGTAATAGCTACGTATGTTGAAAAAATGAAGATATTAGACTAGTTATTATTGCAAATGGTTAAGCATGTGATTAAAGGCTCTTTTCCTATTTCAAAAGTTTTAGTTTACAAGGGTAATAGCTACGTATGTTGAAAAAATGAAGATATTAGACTATTTTATGATTGCAAATGGTAAAGAATGTGTAAAAAAATGAAGTTATTAGACTATTTTATGATTGCAAATGGTAAAGAATGTGATTAAAGGCTCTTTTCCTATTTCAAAAGTTTTAGTTTTCGAGCGTAATAGTTATGTCTGTGGAAAAATGAAGATATTAGACTATTTTATGATTGCACATGGTAAAGAATGTGATTAAAGGCTCTTTTCCCATTTAAAAAGTTTTAGTTTTCGAGGGTAATAGCTTTGTCTGTGGAAAAAATGAAGATATTAGACTATTTTATGATTGCACATGGTAAAGAATGTCATTAAAGGCTCTTTTCCTATTTCAAAAGTTTTAGTTTTCGAGGGTAATAGCTACATATGTTGAAAAAATGAAGATATTAGACTATTCTATGATTGCAAATAATAAAGAATGTGATTAAAGGCTCTTTTCCTATTTCAAATCTATTTTGAATTAGCTACGTATGTTGAAAAAATGAAGATATTAGACTATTTTATGATTGCACATATTAAAGAATGTGATTAAAGGCTCTTTTCCTATTTCAAAAGTTTTAGTTTTCGAGGGTAATAGCTACGTATGTTGAAAAAATGAAGATATTAGACTATCTTATGATTGCACATGGTAAAGAACGTGATTAAAGGCTCTTTTCCTATTTCAAAAGTTTTAGTTTTCGAGGGTAATAGCTACGCATGTTGAATAAATGAAGATATTAGACTTTTTTTTGTGATTGCAAATGGTAAAGAATGTGATTAAAGGCTCTTTTCCTATTTCAAATCTATTTTGAATTAGCTACGTATGTTGAAAAAATGAAGATATTAGACTATTTTATGATTGCACATTTTAAAGAATGTGATTAAAGGCTCTTTTCCTATATCAAAAGTTTTAGTTTTCGAGGGTAATAGCTACGTATGTTGAAAAAATGAAGATATTAGACTATCTTATGATTGCACATGGTAAAGAACGTGATTAAAGGCTCTTTTCCTATTTCAAAAGTTTTAGTTTTCGAGGGTAATAGCTACATATGTTGAAAAAATAAAGATATTAGACAATGTTATGATTGCACATGGCAAAGAATGTGATTAAAGGCTCTTTTCCTATTTCAAAAGTTTTAGTTTTCGAGGGTAATAGCCACATATGTTGAAAAATTGTAGATATTAGACAATTTTATGATTGCAAATGGTAAAGAATGTGATTAAAGGCTCTTTTCCTATAAAAAAAGTTTTAGTTTTCAAGGGTAATATTTAGGTCTGTTGAAAAAATGAAGATATTAGACTATTTTATGATTGCACATGGTACACAATGTGATTAAAGGCTCTTTTCCTATTTCAAAAGTTTTAGTTTTCGAGGGTGATAGCTACGTATGTTGAAAAAATGAAGATATTAGACTATTTTATGATTGCAAATGGTAAAGAATGTGATTAAAGGCTCTTTTCCTATTTCAAAAGTTTTAGTTTTCGAGGGTAATAGCTATGTCTGTTGAAAAAATGAAGATATTAGACTATTTTATCATTGCACATGGTAAAGAATGTGATTAAAGGCTCTTTTCCTATTTCAAAAGTTTTAGTTTTCGAGGGTAATATGTACGTATGTTGAAAAAATGAAGATATTAGACTATTTTATGATTGCAAATGGTAAAGAATGTGTAAAAAAATGAAGTTATTAGACTATTTTATGATTGCAAATGGTAAAGAATGTGATTAAAGGCTCTTTTCCTATTTCAAAAGTTTTAGTTTTCGAGCGTAATAGTTATGTCTGTGGAAAAATGAAGATATTAGACTATTTTATGATTGCACATGGTAAAGAATGTGATTAAAGGCTCTTTTCCCATTTAAAAAGTTTTAGTTTTCGAGGGTAATAGCTTTGTCTGTGGAAAAAATGAAGATATTAGACTATTTTATGATTGCACATGGTAAAGAATGTCATTAAAGGCTCTTTTCCTATTTCAAAAGTTTTAGTTTTCGAGGGTGATAGCTACATATGTTGAAAAAATGAAGATATTAGACTATTTTATGATTGCACATGTTAAAGAATGTGATTAAAGGCTCTTTTCCTATTTCAAAAGTTTTAGTTTTCGAGGGTAATAGCTAAGTATGTTGAAAAAATGAAGATATTAGTCTATCTTATGATTGCACAAGGTAAAGAACGTGATTAAAGGCTCTTTTCCTATTTCAAAAGTTTTAGTTTTCGAGGGTAATAGCTACGTATGTTGAAAAAATGAAGATATTAGACTTTTTTTGTGATTGCAAATGGTAAAGAATGTGATTAAAGGCTCTTTTCCTATTTCAAAAGTTTTAGTTTTCGAGGGTAATAGCTACGTATGTTGAAAAAATAAAGATATTAGACAATGTTATGATTGCACATGGCAAAGAATGTGATTAAAGGCTCTTTTCCTATTTCAAAAGTTTTAGTTTTCGAGGGTAATAGCCACATATGTTGAAAAATTGTAGATATTAGACAATTTTATGATTGCAAATGGTAAAGAATGTGATTAAAGGCTCTTTTCCTATAAAAAAGGTTTAGTTTTCAAGGGTAATAGCTAGGTCTGTTGAAAAAATGAAGATATTAGACTATTTTATGATTGCTCATGGTACACAATGTGATTAAAGGCCTTTTTTCTATTTCAAAATTTTTAGTTTTCGAGGGTGATAGCTACGTATGTTGAAAAAATGAAGATATTAGACTATTTTATGATTGCAAATGGTAAAGAATGTGATTAAAGGCTCTTTTCCTATTTCAAAAGTTTTAGTTTTCGAGGGTAATAGCTATGTCTGTTGAAAAAAATGAAGATATTAGACTATTTTATCATTGCACATGGTAAAGAATGTGATTAAAGGCTCTTTTCCTATTTCAAAACTTTTAGTTTTCGAGGGTAATAGCTACGTCTGTTGAAAAAATGAAGATATTAGACTATTTTATGATTGCAAATGGTAAAGAATGTGATTAAAGGCTCTTTTCCTATGTCAAAAGTTTTAGTTTCCGAGGGTAATAGCTACGTATGTTGAAAAAATGAAGATATTAGACTATTTTATGATTGCACATGGTAAAGCATGTGATTAAAGGCTCTTTTCCTATTTCAAAAGTTTTAGTTTTTGAGGGTAATAGCTACGTATGTTGAAAAAATGAAGATATTAGACTATTTTATGATTGCAAATGGTTAAGAATGTGATTAAAGGCTCTTTTCCTATTTCAAAAGTTTTAGTTTTCGAGGGTAATAGCTACGTATGTTGAAAAAATGAAGATATTAGACTATTTTATGATTGCACATGGTAAAGAATGTGATTAAAGGCTCTTTTGCTATGTCAAAAGTTTTAGTTTTCGAGGGTAATAGCTACGTATGTTGAAAAAATGAAGATATTAGACTATCTTATAATTGCACATGGTAAAGAATGTGATTAAAGGCTCTTTTCCTATTTCAATGGTTTTAGTTTCTCGAGGGGTAATAGCTACGTATGTTGAAGAAATGAAGATATTAGACTATTTTATGATTGCAAATGGTAAATAATGTGATTAAAGGCTCTTTTCCTATTTCAAAAGTTTTATTTTCGAGGGTAATAGCTACGTATGTTGAAAAAATGAAGATATTAGACTATTTTATGATTGCACATGGTAAAGAATGTGATTAAAGGCTCTTTTCCTATTTCAAAAGTTTTAGTTTTCGAGGGTAATAGCTACGTATGTTGGAAAAATGAATATATTAGACAATTTTATGATTGCACATGGTAAAGAATGTGATTAGAAGCTCTTTTCCTATTTCAAAAGTTTTAGTTTTCGAGGGTAATAGCTACGTATGTTAAAAAAATGAAGATATTAGACTATTTTATGATTGCAAATGGTAAAGCATGTGATTAAAGGCTCTTTTCCCTATTTCAAAAGTTTTAGTTTTCGAGGGTAATAGCTACGTATGTTGAAAAAATGAAGATATTAGACTATTTTATGATTGCAAATGGTAAAGAATGTGATTAAAGGCTCTTTTCCTATTTCAAAAGTTTTAGTTTTCGAGGGTAATAGCTATGTCTGTTGAAAAAATGAAGATATTAGACTATTTTATCATTGCACATGGTAAAGAATGTGATTAAAGGCTCTTTCCTATTTCAAAACTTTTAGTTTTCGAGGGTAATAGCTACGTATGTTGAAAAAATGAAGATATTAGACTATTTTATGATTGCAAATGGTAAAGAATGTGATTAAAGGCTCTTTTCCTATGTCAAAAGTTTTAGTTTCCGAGGGTAATAGCTACGTATGTTGAAAAAATGAAGATATTAGACTATTTTATGATTGCACATGGTAAAGCATGTGATTAAAGGCTCTTTTCCTATTTCAAAAGTTTTAGTTTTTGAGGGTAATAGCTACGTATGTTGAAAAAATGAAGATATTAGACTATTTTATGATTGCAAATGGTTAAGAATCGTGATTAAAGGCTCTTTTCCTATTTCAAAAGTTTTAGTTTTCGAGGGTAATAGCTACGTATGTTGAAAAAATGAAGATATTAGACTATTTTATGATTGCACATGGTAAAGAATGTGATTAAAGGCTCTTTTGCTATGTCAAAAGTTTTAGTTTTCGAGGGTAATAGCTACGTATGTTGAAAAAATGAAGATATTAGACTATTTTATAATTGCACATGGTAAAGAATGTGATTAAAGGCTCTTTTCCTATTTCAATGGTTTTAGTTTTCGAGGGTAATAGCTACGTATGTTGAAGAAATGAAGATATTAGACTATTTTATGATTGCAAATGGTAAATAATGTGATTAAAGGCTCTTTTCCTATTTCAAAAGTTTTATTTTCGAGGGTAATAGCTACGTATGTTGAAAAAATCGAAGATATTAGACTATTTTATGATTGCTCATGGTACACAATGTGATTAAAGGCCTTTTTTCTATTTCAAAAGTTTTAGTTTTCGAGGGTGATAGCTACGTATGTTGAAAAAAAGAAGATATTAGACTATTTTATGATTGCAAATGGTAAAGAATGTGATTAAAGGCTCTTTTCCTATTTCAAAAGTTTTAGTTTTCGAGGGTAATAGCTATGTCTGTTGAAAAAATGAAGATATTAGACTATTTTATCATTGCACATGGTAAAGAATGTGATTAAAGGCTCTTTTCCTATTTCAAAACTTTTAGTTTTCGAGGGTAATAGCTACGTCTGTTGAAAAAATGAAGATATTAGACTATTTTATGATTGCAAATGGTAAAGAATGTGATTAAAGGCTCTTTTCCTATGTCAAAAGTTTTAGTTTCCGAGGGGTAATAGCTACGTATGTTGAAAAATGAAGATATTAGACTATTTTATGATTGCACATGGTAAAGCATGTGATTAAAGGCTCTTTTCCTATTTCAAAAGTTTTAGTTTTTGAGGGTAATAGCTACGTATGTTGAAAAAATGAAGATATTAGACTATTTTATGATTGCAAATGGTTAAGAATGTGATTAAAGGCTCTTTTCCTATTTCAAAAGTTTTAGTTTTCGAGGGTAATAGCTACGTATGTTGAAAAAATGAAGATATTAGACTATTTTATGATTGCACATGGTAAAGAATGTGATTAAAGGCTCTTTTGCTATGTCAAAAGTTTTAGTTTTCGAGGGTAATAGCTACGTATGTTGAAAAAATGAAGATATTAGACTATTTTATAATTGCACATGGTAAAGAATGTGATTAAAGGCTCTTTTCCTATTTCAATGGTTTTAGTTTTCGAGGGTAATAGCTACGTATGTTGAAGAAATGAAGATATTAGACTATTTTATGATTGCAAATGGTAAATAATGTGATTAAAGGCTCTTTTCCTATTTCAAAAGTTTTATTTTCGAGGGTAATAGCTACGTATGTTGAAAAAATGAAGATATTAGACTATTTTATGATTGCACATGGTAAAGAATGTGATTAAAGGCTCTTTTCCTATTTCAAAAGTTTTAGTTTTCGAGGGTAATAGCTACGTATGTTGGAAAAATGAATATATTAGACAATTTTATGATTGCACATGGTAAAAAATGTGATTAGAAGCTCTTTTCCTATTTCAAAAGTTTTAGTTTTCGAGGGTAATAGCTACGTATGTTAAAAAAATGAAGATATTAGACTATTTTATGATTGCAAATGGTAAAGCATGTGATTAAAGGCTCTTTTCCTATTTCAAAAGTTTTAGTTTTCGAGGGTAATAGCTACGTATGTTGAAAAAATGAAGATATTAGACTATTTTATGATTGCAAATGGTAAAGAATGTGATTAAAGGCTCTTTTTCTATTTCAAAAGTTTTAGTTTTCGAGGGTAATAGCTATGTCTGTTGAAAAAATGAAGATATTAGACTATTTTATCATTGCACATGGTAAAGAATGTGATTAAAGGCTCTTTTCCTATTTCAAAACTTTTAGTTTTCGAGGGTAATAGCTACGTCTGTTGAAAAAATGAAGATATTAGACTATTTTATGATTGCAAATGGTAAAGAATGTGATTAAAGGCTCTTTTCCTATGTCAAAAGTTTTAGTTTCCGAGGGTAATAGCTACGTATGTTGAAAAAATGAAGATATTAGACTATTTTATGATTGCACATGGTAAAGCATGTGATTAAAGCTCTTTTCCTATTTCAAAAGTTTTAGTTTTTGAGGGTAATAGCTACGTATGTTGAAAAAATGAAGATATTAGACTATTTTATGATTGCAAATGGTTAAGAATGTGATTAAAGGCTCTTTTCCTAT